>NC_058410.1:145336397-145431716 GCF_002201575.2 Neomonachus schauinslandi | reverse complement strand
CCGCTGTCCCTGCACCTGCACCTGCCCCTGCCCCGCCCCTGCCGCTGCCCCTGCCCTGCCCCTGCCGCTGCCCCTGCCCCGCCCCTGCCCCTGCCGCTGCCGCTGCCCCTGCCCCTGCCCCTACCGCTGCCCCTGCACCTGCCCCTGCCCCTGCTCCTGCAGATGTGAGCCCGGGCGCAGGCGCCTTCCGAGCCCAACAAACTCCCCCGACCAGTGCGGGGCACTCGTGGGGAGGCGGGGGCCGTGCCACGGAATTGGGGGCTTCTGTTCCGTGTGCTGTCGTTCCTCTCTCGTCAAAAGAAAACCACTGGCGCGCCGGGACGCGGGTGAGGGCAAGAGGCTGGGAGCCGAGCGGAGGGCTGGGGAAGCCGGCGCGCGGTCCTCGAGGCGCGCCCGCCGCTGTGCGGCCGCGGGAAGCCGTGTCCGCGTTCGCGCCCCAGCACTCGCGCTCCGCCGGGGTTCCTGTCCGATCCACAGGGGCTCTGTCCTCCTCCGGCGGCGCCTCCGTCGTCAGCGCTCCGGCCGGCGCCACGTCACAGACGCGCCACTCCTCCACATCTACTTCAGCGGAAAATCTCCCCTTTCCGCAGGGTGTCAGGATGGCCGAGTGGTCTAAGGCGCCAGACTCAAGCTTCGCTTCCCCGCGCTGGGGCTTCTGGTCTCCGAATGGAGGCGTGGGTTCGAATCCCACTTCTGACACATCGTTTTTCCTCCTCCCCCTAATTTCCTACACAACTAGACCGATCGGAGCAGCACGAAGAGAGGTCTTACCAACCTACACTATTAAAAACTGACTTAAAATTTTCTTACAGGGGCTGTTAAAACACCGACAATAGCAAAAGCGAAAATATCGCGATACATTCTGAGAGCCGAGCGATCTGGCGCAGACTCAAACGGGAGCCGAGACGACGGGCGGATGGCATCGCGAGACGTCTGGAAAGCGCGAGACTTGGGGCTCGCCGCGGCCGGGGCGCCGAGGCGGGGCGGGGCGGAGAGGTGGCGGGTCCCTGCCCGCGGCCTCGGGCGGCCGGCTCGGCTCAGACCGCGTCCCCGCCCAGCACAGTCCTGCGGCAGGTGCCGCCGCCGCGCCCGGAGGGAGGCCCGCGCGGGCCGTCCGTGCTGCCCCGCGTTTTCAGCGGCCGCGGCGCCGCTGCCGCGCGTTTCCTCCGTGCCGTGCCTCCTGGTCCGCCCGAGCCCCGTCCTGCGGGAGCAGGACCGGCCGCCCGGCCCTCCTGCGCGGCCTCCTGTTAGTCTGCTGTGCCCGCCTGCGCCGTGGGCCCCGCCCGCGGCCTGCGACCTGGCTCCCACGCGGTCCGCCGGGCTCCTGGCCGCGTGGCCTCACGCCCCTTACCCGGCCCCACTGCGGTTAAACACGGTTTTCGCTAAATGTTTAGCTGTAATTATTGCTCACGCAGTGGGTGTTCCACGCGTGCCGGACGGTGCCGGACGGTGCAGCCGGGCTGTGGCTGTGAAAATACAAACTGGGGCAGAGAAGTTACTTCAAGGAGGAACAAAGTAAGTTTCTGCCCGTGCGCGGGTCTTGCGGCTGCACGCTCGGTGCGGCCTCCGACTCGCCGCTCTCGCCTCCGTCTCCGGAGCACGGCAGCCCGAATCCCGGGGCTCGACGTTCGCCGCCCGCCCCGGGGGGCCCGGCTCCCGACGGCGCGGGAGCGCGCTCGCTGCCGAGTCCCTGCGAGTGCGCGCAACGCGGGGGACGCCGCGGGCCGGCGGAGGCGGCCTGGCCCCCGACGGGCTTCCCGGGGACGCCGTCGGGACGAGGGCCCCGGTGTGACCTCAGACCTCAGAGGTCCCCCGGGGACCGACGGGTGTGTGCGCCGCCCGACGGCCCGCCCGGCGCTGCTTGCGTCCGCGCGCTCCGGCGGGCGCGACGGACCGACCGCGGGGAGACGGGCGGACGGCGTCTCCGCGGCCGTTAAACGCGCGCGGGCGACGCAGAGCCGACCTGCTGCGCGTGGGGCCCCTGTCCGCCCGACGCCGCTGTGAGCCGAGCGGGCGGGGGCTCCTGGAGACGCCGGAGGAGCGCGTCGCTGCTTCGGGAGACCCGGCTGAGTTGGAGAAACGCACGTAATGGGAGGGAGAGGAGGCGGGTTCCCCCGAAGATTCTAGAAGGAAAAAAGGAGGCTGCTCCCGCTTTTCAGGTCTAGCTAGCACATTGGCTTTTTTGGTTTTAAAGCAAGAGCCAAAAAAACGTGACTACAGAATTTTTACAAAACCACATCTTAAGAGGAACTTCCCCTTTGTTTTACTCGCTAATGCCTCTTGGAATTATTGGGAAGAGCCTTAACTTGCTTTACCCTTTCCTTTGTCCTCCCCCTTGGAAGAAAAATGTGAGGATGAGTAACAGTTTTCCTTCTTTGACCCACGTTTTTGGGCGACCCTGATGCTCAGCTGTGCTCCTGTGGTCTCTGGCTTTGCGCTGGTGTTTAACAGAGTACGTGAGCCTTCCCAGAGCTGCGGGGCCAGCGTGTCCGCTGGGTTCCCGGTATAGACATGGGGCGAAGGGGTAGCGATGGCCCATTTTAGTGTCAGATCCAAACCGTGTTCTGCTATCTGCATTTGCCAGCCACAAGTTCGTATTTTGTTTCTGCCACTGGTGTATACCCCTAGTTTTCAAATGGTTAAAAGACTGTGTTAAAAAAAAAAAAGTAAATTGATGACTCTCATACAAATGAAAATGAGTATGTGTCGGATAATGTAACAACTAGTAAGATGTTAGAACTGGCTCAAAAGAAAACTCAGGATGAACCACCGGCCTGTACCTCTGAAACCAATAATACATTATACATTAATTAATTGAATTTAAAGAAAAAAATGTTAAAAAATAAATTAACAAATTTAAAAGGAAAATTCGAAGTACTACATATTTATAGACAATCTGGAATGCTGAAGCAAATTTACAAATAGATTTGTTTTTAACTGTCAATTTCCAGGACAATGATCATTCACATTCCACTGGACACAATTTCGTTTGCATTTCTGTGGATGAAAATTATTTGCACTGTTACCAGTTTCCTACAACTCAGAGTTGTGAGATCGCTTAAAACCAATGAAAATCGCTGTTATGGACTGAATGTGTCCCTCCAGAATTCATGTTGAAACCCTACTCCCTAATGTCATGGTATCAGGAGATGGGATCTGTGGAGGGTAAGTAGGGTTTAGATGTCGTGAGGGTAGAGCCCTCCAAAACAGGATTAGGGTCATTGTAAAAAATCCTGAGGGACCTTGCTTCCTCACTGTGCTCTTGAGCCATGTGAGAACACAGCAAGAAGACACCCTTTGAAACAGAGAAGGGCCCTCATGAGAACCCGACCTCGTGGACCACCCTGATCTGGGACTGTACACCTTCTGGCACTCTAAGGTATAAACTTCTGTAATTAAGCCACCTGGTTTGCGGCATTTTGCTATGGCAGCCACACTAAGACAGTCGTCCTACTCAAGGTACCTTAGAAACTTTGTGCCATCCATTTCAAACTCCTTGAAAATTTTTCCTGACAGAAGTCACAGTGGAGGTGGATGTGATCACAACCTTCAAAACCGAAACATCTTCCTTATTTCACTAGTACACTCCTATGGAATTGGATTTTAGATCTGAATTTGTTAAAAAGTGGAGAATAGGCATTTATCTCACCACATTCTGGCAAGCACCCTCCAATTTGCAGTAATTCTCTAGTCAACCAATAGCCTTTTTTTTTTTTTTTAAAGATTTTATTTATTTATTTGAGAGAGAGAGAGAACGAGAGACAGCATGAGAGGGAGGAGGGTCAAAGGGAGAAGCAGACTCCCCGCCGAGCAGGGAGCCCGATGCGGGACTCGATCCCGGGACTCCAGGATCATGACCTGAGCCGGAGGCAGTCGCTTAACCAACTGAGCCACCCAGGCGCCCCCCCTTTTTTTTTTTGAAGGTTTTATTTTTAAGTAATCTCTACACCCAACATGGGGCTCAAACTGATAAGATCAAGAGTCCCATGCTCTACTAACTGAGCCAGCCAGGTGCCCCTACAAACTCTTGATTTTGTAATCTTGACTTTGTAATACTGAGGAGCTCAGTCTTCATTCTGGGGCTGGGTGAGGTCATCTGTGTCTACAGCCTGTAGCAGTTGAAAGAAAGAGTGAAATTAGAAGTAAAGTATATATGTAGTCTTGACCTGGAGAAACCTGTTAGAGAGGGGAGTTGATCTGGACATCTCAAGGAAGTTGGAAGATGTCCTTACATGTTATGAAGGGAAAGGGTATAAGATTATTATTCCCTCCTTTCAAAATCTGGTCACAAATCAAGAGATTATAATAAGAAAAGGGATCAGAATAAGACATGAGTTTCAAGGGCAGCAAAATAGGCTTTTTTTTTTTTTTTTGGCATAAGGATTATTTTGAGAAACCGCAGACTCAGGAGAAGCTCTAAAAACAGTACAAGTTACCCTTTTGTAATGGTGTCTCCCTCTCTGAGGAAGAGAAGGATGACCCCGAATCACAAGAAACAAGAAGGTACTAACACAGCTCACTCCTGTTTATACTTTTCCTGGTCAGCTCCCGTAACTGACCTCCCTGACACCCGCTTTGTTTTGTCTTTAGCTGAAGATGGTATTCAAGCCTGAATTCTAAGCCACCTTGGAGAGTCCCTCATTTTTTCCCTGGGTCTCTGCCATGTGTACATGAGCTATACATGTTAATAAACTTGCTTGTGTTTTTCTCTCATTCATTTTGTTTTTGTTACCAGGACCCCAGCCAAGAACTTAGAAGGGCAGAGGGAAAATTCTTTTTTCCTCTCTTACAAGTTTCAAAATTCTACAAAAGCCTTTTCTGGGAGTCTCATCCATTGCTTCATCTACTTAAAGTTAGGGGAAGCAATTAACATTTGTTCAGATTTTAGAGCCCAGGTGAGTCTAGAGAGGTTGTGGAATAGGAGTTAGACAATCAAGTGATGGCTTTTCAAAGGTGTCACACCGCGGAATTCGGCTATCATAGGGCTGGGGCGAAAGCCCTGCAGCTCAGTAAAATCGTGAAGATCTGTGGCAAAAGGCCACCGCAGAGTTTAAAGTTCTTTGACTATCAGTAAACCGTTTAACCTCGTGCGTTATTTCCAGGATCAAATGAGCTAATGTGTGCAACGTGCACACCTCTTCCCAGCACAAAGAAAGGGGTCTGCAGGTGCTATGGGTAGTGTTGGTGGGAGAAGCGAACTTAACTCTGGAAGGACGGGCACAGTGTTATAGCTGGACAGCCTGGAAGCCCTCTGGGGGCGGCCCACGGAGACTGGGGCACCACCGAGAGCGCGAGACCGCCCGCGTCCTAGAGAGCCCTCCAGAGAGACCTCGGTTTCCCCCGCCGGCTGCTCTAGGACCCGCCTCTTCAAGGTCCGTGGGAGCCCACCTTTACTTCCGCTCCCGCGGCGGGCGCGGCCCCGGCTTCCGGGGGAGGCCTGCCCAGCCCTCAGAGGGGGCGGTGAACCTGCAGGGGTGGGGGCCGGAGGGGGCGGAGGGAGGGGAGAGCGAGCCTGCGGGGGGGCGGAGCGGCGAACCTGCAGGGGTGGGGGCCGGAGGGGCGGAGGGAGGGGAGAGCGAGCCCGCAGGGGGGTGCCCGGAGGGGGCGGAGAGAGGGGGGGGCGAGCCTGCGGGGGGGGGGGGGGAAAGGGGGGGCGGCGAGCCCGCAGGGGGGCGGCTGGCGGGGGCGCCCCAGCCTGATTGGGCCCCTCGGGCGCGCCCTTCGGCTCGGAACGCGGCCTCCCCGCGGCCCCGCGCACGCCGCCTCCTCCAGGCTGGCCGCCGGAGCTCCCGCGGGGCCACGCGCGCTGCGCGGGGCGCGAAGAATCGCAGGAAGACGTTTGAACTCGGGACCTTCCTGTGTCTTCCTTTTCGGAGCCCTGGAGTTACTCGGAATTACAGAGTATTTGTGTTTTTAGTGTTCATCCTGACTGGTTGTGACATGAAGAGGACGTTGGTGGAAGGGAGCAGGGACTGGACTCGGGTCCTCTCGACCCCCAGCACAAAACCCAGCCTTCCGCAGCTGTCTCCATTAGCACAGAACAACCCTCTGTGCGTCCGGAGTAGCGTACCCTGCGGGAAGGCGGGGGGAGGGTGCTGACCCCTGAGCTGGCGAGCCCCGGACCAAACCAGTCTGCACCGGACGGACCCCAGCGCTGAACTTTGGCGGACTCTCCCCTCCTTGGGACGTTAGAAGTCGCACCTGGGGTGCAGATTTAACGTGTTAAGCAGCCCTGCCACACGGGAAGGAGCGCGATCTTTACGCGCGCAGGTGCGGATACACCCCCGCCTCCACCTGCTTGTGCTAAACCCTTTCCCCACCTAAGTTTCCGTAAAACACCCTCCCTGACCGCCCCTCGGGGAGCCAGCCCGAGAATTCCTTCCTTCCGGCGGCCTCGTTGTGCGGAGCAGAAGTCCCTGTGAAGCCTTTCTGGGACTCCCACGAGGCCTCCCGTCCATTTCCATTGCCTGGCGAGCCCGGGGCCCTGCTGGGTATCAGCCGCGCTTCAGAAATCCTAAGGGACTAATCAGTGTAAATGTGACGTATAGACGGGGACCTGGCTCCATGGGTGGAGACGGACGTGTAAACGATTAGTAACGTCGCCTGGTCAGCACGCAGCAGGAGGTGAGCCCCTAACTGCTTGTTGTCTGTCACAGAGGAAGGGGCCGCCCGTTCGCTGGGAAGCAGGAAAAGCGAGGATCTTTCATTACCTGGGAATTCGAGTTGGTGATCTCTTGTCTCTTAAGTTTTCTTTGCTTATGGACAACTACTGTGGAAATTGTCTTTCGGTGGCGTGTAAATAATTTTAGCATTTTTTTCCCCTAATAGTATTTCCTTACTGTTTCGTGAGTCAGAATGTGTCTGGCATCTAGGTTGTCCTGCTCTTCGTGGGGTTTCCTACTTCTTTGCCACCCTGAAGAACCTCGAGGGGAATCTCTCAACGGAGAGCGTGTAATACACTCTGTCGGGTTATTTCAATCCAGCAGACCACGAAGCAAGCGAAGCTGGACCTTGCACCCTCCAAGTTCCAGAGGACGCGGTGGGGCTTGTGACCCTGAAGGTGGAGAAGGATGAACATACTTGGAAAGGAGACTCCAGCATTCGAAGGGAGAAACCGCATACCAGGGAGATCTTTTGCAGGTGCTTCAGTTTTGCTCTCCAGAGACACCTGGACCCCTCGAGGCTGAGAGTCGCACCGGGCTCGGGGAGCTCTGCCGACGCTGGCTGCGGCCCGAGACGCACAGCAAGGAGCAGATCGTGGAGCTGCTGGTGCTGGAGCAGTTCCTGACCATCCTGCCCGAGGAGCTGCAGGCCCGGGTGCGGGAGCGGCCCCCGGAGAGCGGGGAGCAGGCGGTGGCTGTGCGGGATGAGCCAGGAGAACAGGTGGGAGAGAATGGGAGCTGTCCTCGGGGAGGGGTTTAGATCTCTGCTCTGCGGGGGGGATCTACCCAGCAGTTGCAGAGTGGGCAACTCTCAGTTTTCTCTAAACAAACATAGAGCTACTAGCTTCAGATTTTGTTTTTGTCCTGTTAGGATTTTTCAGGGATTTTTCTCTTACGTCCGACGTTCTTCACTCTAATTGAAGCCCTGAGGAAGAGAAGCAAATAGCGGAACATTGCTTGAACAAATACCCAGCTACTAAAATGAATACAGAAAATGACCTTTTCAGCATGGAAACGAACCTCTCGCTGTGGTGCCATTTCCTGTCACTCGGCTCAAGGTCAGCTTTCCTAACAGGGTGTTCTGGTAACTCCTAGAATGGGTGCAGGGACGAGACTCACATTTGGTGCAAGCAGAAGCACAGCCACGCAAACCCCGGCTAGGACGTCCTGCCCAGAGAAATTGCCGGCATAGGTGGTGGCCTGTTCCTGGTGCTGTTGTTTTAATCGGCTCGAATGAGATATACGATAAAACTCAGCAATTTTAAGAGTACAATTTAATGAGCTTTGACAAATAAATCAACGGCCATAAAACTATCCACACAATGTTTTCATAGTCTAGAAATGTCCCTTCATGCTCCTCTAAGTCAGTCCGTCCATTTTCAGACCACTGGCAAACATCAGTTTGCTTTCTCTCACTGTAGGTCACTTTAGTTTACTTATCTAGAATTTCATAGAATCACTTTTTTTTTATTGACAACGATGCTTTGGAGGTCCTGCTGTGTACTGCTGTGTTGTTGCATGTGTAATTCTTCCTCTTACTGATGGGTAGAATTTCCGTGTGTGGGTATAGCAAATTCACTTGCCAGTTAGTAGACATTTGGGTTGGGTCTAGTCTTTGTCTGAAAATATGCTTTCACTTCTCTTGGGTAAGTATACTTAGGGGCGGTATTGCTGAGTTGGGTGGTAAGTGTACTTTAACGTTACAAGAAAACTGCCAAACTGATTTCCAAACTAGTTGTGTTATTTTGCATTGCCTTTAGTATTTGCTTTTTGTCAAGAAAACATCACCCTAAATATTCATTAAGGGTTCGCATAAATATAGTGACATATTTGGCTCTTCAGCTTTAAAAAGTCAGTCTGAATGATTTTATCTTTTTTTTAAAGATTTTATTTATTTATTTGACAGAGACAGAGCGAGAAAGCACAAGCAGGGGGAGCGGCAGAGGGAGAGGGAGAAGCAGGCCCCCCGCTGAGCAGGGAGACCCAGTGGGGCTTGGTCCTGGATCATGACCTGAGCAGAAGGCAGACGCCTCACCGGCTGAGCCCCCCAGGCGAACCCCGAATGATTTTATCTCACTTGTAAATACGTATTGCAAGGAAAGATGAGCTTTATCTATAGAAGATATAAAGTAATTGTAACTGAATTTTCCTAATCACAGGAAAATCTATACAGTCCTGGACTGATGAAGTTAGATCAGTGAGATCGTGGTGACTTCAAGAACCCCACCAGGAGGCAGGAGGCGAGGCGGCTGATACAAGTCAGGGCAGACCAAACTGTAACTGTAACAAGTCGACCCTGGACGACCCTAGCCAGCCAGGCCACAGGGCCCGGTGATTCTAGGCCGGTAGCGAGGAGTGGGGGCAGGTGGACTCCACTTCCTCCTGTTGGTCCATTTCCTCTCCAGGACTAATGCGTTGTGATCATCGTAGCTTTAAAATACATTTTTAAAAATTCTTTAAATTTTTATTTTTTTTATTTAGCTTCAAGTTACCTAATATAAAGTGTATTATTATTAGTTTCAGGGGTAGAATTCAGTGATTCATCAGTTGAGTATAAGACCCAGTGCTCATTACATCACCCAGTTACCCCATCCCCCCACCGACCTCCCCTCCAGCAACCCTCAGTTTGTTTCCTAGAGTTAAGAGCCTCCTGTGGTTTGCCTCCCTCTTTTTCATCTTATTTTATAAGCTATATTTTTAGTATCTTGTGCTCGTCCTCATCACTGCTCTCTAACAGTGCTTTTCTGATTAGTATGTGTTTGTTTTTCCAGATGAACATTAATATCATTCTTTATCTCCCTCCTTCATTCCCGCCACTATTTTTCTGTGTTTATATTTGGATTACATTGAATTGCTAGATTAAGAGCAAGGCATATATTTCTATTTATTAAAGGCTTCCTTTTTTTTTTTTTTAAAGATTTTATTTATTTATTTGAGAGAGAGAATGAGAGAGAGAGAGCACATGAGAGGGGGGAGGGTCAGAGGGAGAAGCAGACTCCCTGCCGAGCAGAGAGCCCAATGCGGGACTCGATCCAGGGACTCTAGGATCATGACCTGAGCCGAAGGCAGTCGCCTAACCGACTGAGCCACCCAGGCGCCCCTAAAATATTTTATTTATTAATTTGACAGAGAGAGACACAGCGAGAGAGGGAACAGAAGCAGGGGGAGTGGGAGAGGGAGAAGCAGGCTTCCCGCCGAGCAGGGAGCCCCAAGTGGGGCTTGATCCCAGGACCCTGGGATCATGACCTGAGCCGAAGGCAGCCGCTTCACCGACTGAGCCACCCAGGCTAAATTTTTTTTTTTTTTTTTTTAAGCCAGGCTTTATCAGAGAAGTGATTTTCCTGGGTAACATTTGGAAGCACAGATAATAATAATTGTGTGGGGAAGGGGTAGATTTTCTAAGCTTTTTTGTAATCCTTCAAATTTCAATGAGGGATCACAGTTCAATGTTTTCCTTTCATTGTCTACTTTTAAAATTCTCACATAGGAGCATGTCATACGGGAGAATTCAGTTACAATTCCTGTATATTTTCTGTAGATACTCTCTTTCGGGGCCCCTTCTCCTGGGCACTGAATGTCTAATCACGGGACACCAGGTGACTGTGACGTCCTTGCTGCCTGCGGTGGGGGCGATCACACGTTTACCGAGTGTGTCGGCATTACTATGGAATGAGGCTGGGTGGGACATCCCGTGCCTGCTGAAAGCAGAAGAGCTCCCTGATCCTCATGCCGAGCAGCTCTGTTCATGGAGCAACCACCAGAATGCCCAGCAGCTGTGCACTTTGCTCTGATAGGGGATCTGAAGGGAGCTTAAGGCCCCCCTTGCAGGTCTGCATTCCCCTCGGGTGGGGTCCTCTTGCTGTAACAGGACTCTTCAAGAGGAAAGGAAATTGTTCATATTAATGACTTAAAGAGACAAACAGGGATCAGACTGGATTCCAGGTTTTGGTCAGCTTGTTTGATGAAAAATGAATGTAACTGCCTTCACGATAATGTTTTGTTATTACAGAATGCTTGTGGTCTTGTGAGAATTATTCCTTTTGACTAAACCGTATTGTATTTAGTGCAATTTGAGTTTATTTGTTTTCCCAATCCTTAAAGTTTATTTATTTTAAGTAAGCGCTATACCCAAGGTGGTATCGTTCCTGTAAAATTTTAAAATGCACTTTGTACTATTTATTACCAGAGATGTGAACATACGAGTAAAGATAACGATAACTAGAGCAACTAATTTAATTCCCTCCCAGGCAAGACTAAAACAGATTTTTTAAAATGCACAAACTCACAATGGCAAGGAAAAATGGAAGGGCAATTTACAGTTTTAGAAGCAGGAAAGCGTATTGACTAAGGCTAATTGATTTTGCAAACTCTCTGTGGGTGACAAAACTCAGTTCATACAATGGGATCCCCTAAGACAATAGCAGCTATGTGTGGGAATGAGAGTGCAGCAGGCTGCTAAAACAAGGAAAGTCAAAGTTGTTTAAGAAGCACTTAGATTCTGGGGTCTCGGGCCCATTCCTCCCTGCTGGATATGATTGCTTCTCTACCACAGTGGGGTACTGGGGATTGTTCTCTAGGTGTTCAGTGCAGGAGAGGAGAGGCGTGCCATGCTGAAATGGGATGAGGCGACTTTATGGGCAGTGGGGGGTGCACAGCAGATCACTGTGCAGAGTTCCCATATACCCCCTCCTCTTCCCAGTACGATTTCCTTATTAACACCTTGCATTAGCGTGGCACATTGTTACAATGGATGCTGATGTTGATACATGATCTACTGAAGCTCATAGTTTACATTAGGGCTCAACCCTTTGTGCCGTACAATTCTGTACATTTTGACAAATGCACGATGTCCTGTATCCATCAAGGCAGTGTCACCGCCCTGGGGGTCACTCCTCCCGGTCTCAGCTGAGCCCAAGGCAGCACTGTTCCTGTTACTGTCTCTGTAGCTTTGCTTTTCCCAGGCTGTCATGTAGTTGGAATCACACAGTATGTAGCCTCTCAGACTGCCTTCTTTCACTTAGAAGTATGCATTTAAGGTTCCTCCCTGCCTTTTTGTGGCTTGATAGCTTTTTTAAATCACTGAATAATATTCCATTTTATGCGTATAACAGTTTGCTGATCCATTCCCCTTTTGACGCACGTCTTGGTTGCTTCCAGGTTTCGGCAACTTTATTATGAATAAAGTTGCTATAAATATTTATACGCGAGCTTTATGTTTTCAACTCATTTGGGTAAATATCTGGAATACAATTGCTGGATCATATGTAACATTGTATTTAACTTTGTAAGAAACTTCCAACTCTCTTGCAAAGTGGCTGTACCATTCTGCATTTCCACAGTGAATGAAGGTTCCTTTTGCTCCACATCCTTAATACCGTTTGGTATTGTCGGGGTTTTTTGGATTTTAGCCATTCTAATAGATATATGGTGGTATCTCATTGTTTTAATTTGCAATTCCCAAATGACCTATGATGTCGAGCATTTTTCCATATGCTTACTTGCCATCTGTGTATCTTATGTGGTGAAGTGTCTGTTTAGACCTTATCCTGATTTTTTAGGGTTGTTGGGTAGGGTTTTTTAGGGTTGTAGGTTGGGTTGTTTGTCTTCTGATTGTTGAGTTTTAAGTATATTTTGGATACAAGTCCTTTGTCAGATACATGTTCTGTAAATATTTTCTCCCAGGCTAAGCTTGTCTTTTCGTTCTCTTAGTAGTGACTTCTGCAGAGTGAGAGTTACTAGTTTTAATGAAGCCAACTCACCAATTTCTTCCTTTCTCAGATCATGCTTTTGGTGTTGTATCTAAAAAGTTATCACCAAAGCCAAGCTCACCTAGATTTCCCCCTCTGCTATCTTCTAGAAGTTTTATAGTTTTGTGTTTTACATCTAAGTCTGTGATGCATTTTGAGTTAATTTTTGTGCTAGTTATAAAGTCTGTGCCTAGATTCCTTTTTTTCTTTTTCTCTTTCTTTCTCTCTTTCTTTCTCTCTCCTTCCTTCCTTCCCTCCCTCCTTCCTTCCTATTTTTGTTTTGTTTTTTGCATGTGGATACCTAGTTGGACCAGCACCACTGGTTGAAAAGACTATTCTTTCTCCACTGAGTTGCCTTTGTGTTGGGGGGGTGCCTGGCTGGCTCTGTCAAGAGAGCCTGTGATTCTTGATCTCTGGGTCATGAGTTTGAGCCCTACAGTGGGGGTAGAGATTACATAAAAAAATAAAATCTAAAAAAAAAAAGAATTGCCTTTGTGTTGTTATCGAAGATTGCCGCCTATATTTTTGTGGTTCTATTTCTGTGCTCTTTATTCTGTTCTTTTGATCTGTTCTCTCACCAATACAATACTGTCTTGATTTCTGTAACTTTCTGGCCAGGTTTGAAGTCAAAGAGTTTCGAAAGGTCTTCCACCTTTATTGTTCTTCAGTTTTGCTGCCCTCAAAGAAGTCGTGAGAAATACCTGTGCAAGAGCTGTGTTCGGTACAATGGCCTCCGGGCTGGGTGGGGGAAGAAATGTGGGGGTAGTACGTGCTCATGCTGTAGAGAAGACAGACGGGTGCAGTCTGTAGGGATCACTGCTACCTGAAGAGCGGCATGTGACTTGGAGGCAGGGGACCCTGGTTACTTAGAGGAGAAAGGTGGGCAGAGAGCCCGGAGAGGGGCACCTGGGAGGCTCAGTCGGTTAAGCCTCTGCCTTCGGCTCAGGTCATGATCCTGGAGTCCCGGGATCGAGTCCCGCGTCGGGCTCCCTGCTCAGTGGGAAGCGTGCTTCTCCCTTTTCCTGCAGCTCCCCCTGCTCATGCTCTCTCTCTTCTGTGTCAAATAAATAAATAAAGTCTTAAAAAAAGAAAAGAAAAAAGAAAGCCCATAGAGCCACAGAGGTCCTCAAGGGAGATAGATGTTTGAAGAAAATGCATTGCAGCTAACCACAGGTTGGGCAGAGTGGCAAGTTAGGAACAAAAATCTTACTGTCTTATTCTGTAATCACCCTCCTACCATCTTAGATAAGTCTTGCTTTGTCTCTGTAATACAATTCCTGCACACGTTACTCTTAGAGATGAGATGCCCAAGCAACCCGGGCTTCCTTGGACGGCTGCCTCATCTTCCCCTTTTGTCCCTACTATAGGCTCATTTTGTGATCTTTGTGTACGTCCAAGAGTTTGAACCTAGGAGAGAACCAAACCAAGTATTTCCAGCCTGTAAGTTGCGGGAAAAGCTAGTTCCATCTTGAAAGGAAACATTGAGAAAAGAAGCTGATTTGGCAGAATATGATCATTTTGAACAGTGCAAAGGAAATGGAACATCCAAGTGAAATGAGGCTTTAGACCTTCTTTGCCAAAATAAAAAACTTGAGCTTAGGCAACATGAGGACTAGCAATGTATATTTATGAATGTATAAGTGAACATATATATATAAGCAAGAAGGATTAAATGGTAAGATTTGTGAGCCAGCCAAGTTATCGGGAAGAAAAGTGGAGCTGGTAGTGGAGTAAGCTCTGTGAGAACACCGGAAAAGTCAGGGGAAGATGAGAGAGATGAGAGGGAAGCAGAAAGCAGCCCTCTGGTCAGAAGCATGTGAGTCACCTCAGGGCGCTTCTTCCACCCGTTCGGTCCCGTAGCCAGCCAGCAAGTCCCACCTGCCTCCTGAGAGCTCCCCTGGACGGTTCTTGTGGTCTCCGAGCCTCCAGCGGTTCCCGACGTGCACACCGTCACCACAGTGACGGTCCTGAAACCCAAAGCCAACGTCACGTGCCTGCTTAGCACCTGCTGACGGCTCAGCTCGTCAGCCTGGCGACAGGACTCTTCAGGGCCTCACCTGCTTCTCCAGCCCCGTTTCCTTTTCCCTTCCTACCCAATCCGCACTTCTGTGGTCCAACGGCACCATTTAAAGACTGTCTCCATGACTTTGTACATGGATTCTGTCTGAAAAGTTCTTATCTGCCTCCCTTGCCCTGTCTGGCCATCTGTACTCATGTGATAAGAGCCGCATCAGCCTATCGCCCGTGGAACTTTCTGTTTGACCGTCTTAGGGTCAGATGCCCAGCAGCTCTGCGCTTCCCCTTCGTGAGAGCACTTGCCACCTTGCTTTGTAACCGCACACTCACTGTGTGCCTCGTCTCTAGATTGTGCCCAAGAGCATCTTACTCACCTTTACGCCAGGTAGAAGCAAGGAACTGTACACAGGCTTGACCCAAGCCACTCTTCAGTGTGTAGCACAAATAATCCAACGAGAGTGGCATCCTAAAAACCAGGACAGTTTCTAGAAATAACAAGTAACGTTTCTTAATCATTTCTAACATTTTGCTTACATCACCAGGCAGGTAGCATCAGGATTCGGCTAACTGCTTGGTGGTGTTGAAGCAAACACTGGAGCGAGGGAAGGAGCTGCTATTGAAACCTCGCATAATTATGTCCTGGTTTTTCCCCTCAGTGCCTGTAAAGGTCAGCCTTTAGGCTGGGGGAAGCCTAAAGCAGAGTTCTGTCTTTTCCTCTCTCTGATATGTTTCCTTAAATGCCTCGAAAGGCTTGCTTTATTATGGAAAGCTTTCCCATACTCGTCATATTTACGTGACTACGTATGTAAGTCACGAGTAGACGTCTAGGAGAGCATTATTGCATCCCACAATTCTAGAATCATGCACTCTGGGCTGGGAGGACCATACCTCTGACCAAGTGGGACTCTTTTTTAAGTTAATGCACTTAAAAAAAAAAGGTAACACATTTATTAAGTACAATATACATGTTAATGTAACTATTCCATTCTATCTAAAACTATGATACAGTGTTAAATTTCTCAAGGTTTCCTCTATCTGGGAGATACAGTCTGTGCTCTCAACTTACTTGTGAAATGGCCTTTCTTCACTTGCTACTGTGGAAACAAATATATGCTTCTTCTTTGAGAAGAAGCTAAGGAATATTAATCTCCCTTCCAAAAAGGAATCAACTTTTAATTAAAAGGATGCTATAGAGCAAATCACGTAAAACAAAATACTTTGTTTATTCAAGCAGTAAAGAAACTATCTGTGCTAATATTCCCTGGTCCTCAAGCCAGAGCATTGCTACCTTCTGATCTACATTTGGAAATATATTTGGGGATATTTTTTTGGTTGTCACAATGACTGGGATGTGCTACTTATTTTTGTGGGTGGGGTCCAGAAATTCTAAACATAGTGTATTACATAGTACATATTATCATCTGTTCTATAGACAGTTGTATAGAGGAGAGTGTACTGCAGTGGAGTATAAAGAAAGAGTTTTTCCATCCAAAATGCTAGTAATATTCCTTTTGGAAAACACTGAAGTAAAGAATAGGGAGTATTTCCAACCCAGGGAGTTAAACAAAGGTTTGTTATTTGAATTAGACTCAAGTTGCAGGTAAGACTGAACTTAACTGTGCTCTCTTCTTTATCAAAAGTGATGCATTTGGGGCGCCTGGGTGGCTCAGTTGTTGGGCGTCTGCCTTCGGCTCAGGTTGTGATCCCGGGGTCCTGGGATCGAGCCCCGCATCAGGCTCCCTGCTCAGTGGGAAGCCTGCTTCTCTCTCTCCCACTCCCCCTGCTTGTGTTCCCTCTCTTGCTGTCTCTGTCAAATAAATAAATAAAATCTTAAAAAAAAAAGTGATGAATTTCTTTTATCTTAATGCCATGTAGTGATAAGTGAATTAAAGAAGGAGGCCATTAGACTGAGGGGTCTGACGCTCTGGTGGCTTATGTAAGTAGGCCAAAGTCAGCCTATCGATGCTTCAAGGTTATGAAATTATATTCAATAGTTGCAAACAGCCGAGGAGGCTTTATCTTTTTTTTTTTTTTTAAGTAGGCTCCATACCCAGCATGGAGCCCAATGTGGGGCTTGAACCCAGGACCCTGAGATCAAGACCTGAGCTGAGATCAACTGAGCCACCCAGGTGCCCCTGCTTCTGCTTTCTTAAGGGTCTCTCCCTGAGCTGTTGGTGCAACATTGCTACCCACTTCAGGTCTGGTGCTGCCTGATCCAAATCACTTTTTGCCCAAATAAACTCTTAAAGTGTTTAATATGCCTCAGTTTATCTTTTGTCCATGTGAAGAGATAATATTACATGTTTTCTCCACCTGAAATGTAAAACAGTCCTGTCTCTATAGCGGTCATGATTTGCAATAACTGGAAAGTGAAAGCTTGCCTCCGTGCAGGTCATTATTCATCGTGTGATTGTTGGTGATCAGTGACCATTAACACTATTTTTCTCTTCTGATGAAACTCAACTTAAAATGAATTTACTGAGGTAGCTCAAATTGTTTTCCAGGCAAAAGCTACTTTCATTGTTTTACCACATCATTTCCCGACAGTAGAACTTCTGGCGTGAGAAACATCAGCTGCATGAGCCCCTGCGGTGCTGGAAACGCAAGTGCTTAGGACAGAACTCAGAACTCGCTCGCCGCCAAGCACAGCGTTGTTCGTAACTCATCCTGTCATCCCTGTGACACTTTCTTGGTCCCCTCACCGCCAAGCAGCCAGGCTCTGCTTACCCTGGGCTGTGGGCAGAGTGAAGCCTCGGGAGACGTGCAAAGAGGGGAGAGTGATTCTCCTGTGCTTGACCTGCAAGGGCGTCAGAACCGTGTGTGAGTTTCCGTGTGGAAATTCCGCCTTCTGCACACCCCGACCTCGTGTGTGTGTGTGCGTGCACCAGCCAGACCACAGCATGCTGCTGCTGAGTGTCTGTCTGTCTGTCTCACACACACCCCTGGTCCTCAGGCCTCTTCCACGCCCTCCTCTGTGTGGCCCCCAAACCACCCTGCAGATGCTGCTGTCATAAGTTCAGTTGTCTCTTTGGCTCTCTTCCTCTCTAGGTTCATCTCCTTGAGGAAGAAATTGTGTCTTTCATTCACCGTCAAATGACCAGCACAAAGCATACTACCCCGAAAATCGTACCAATAAAGTTCACGTTTATTGCTCTGCATCTAACTTTAGCGTCCTGAGGTTTACTCTCCTCTGGGTGTTCTGCGTGCTTTCTCCTTCTGTATCCCTTGCATCTTGTCCTTCTGGAATTGCACTGAGGTCACAGCCCTGTTCAGCTCTGCTCATCCGTGGTGATTCCTCTCAGCTCCTGTACCTCCTTGCCCTCTGCGCGTCTGCACAAAGCCAGCACGTTGTGAGACTGTGGTCCCCTTAGACGCTTACTCTAAACTGCTGGAAGCTTATTCTAACCTGCTTATCTGAAATCTGACCTTTCCCAGCTTAATTACAATTTCATTCAGTACAAACTTACTACAATAAAACTTAGCTGCCCACAGGAAAGCTCAGTCTACTTGCAGACTCGGCTGTGTAAGTAGTGAAATGCAGTTACATATAGTATTTTATTTTATTTACTGTGTGTGGCTATTGAAAAGCCAAATATTGGACAGTCCTTGAAATCATTTTATATGGTGAGAAGCTCCAAAAAAGGCAGAAAGCTGGGCCCTTCCTTTTTATCCCAAATGACCTTTGTTTTGAATGCCTTTTGTCCTGTGTAATCTGATATGAAACTATTTTGCAACCAGTTATTTCGAATTTGGACTTGATATGTTTTAGATAAATATAAAGCCGTCCAGTCTGAAACTACAACTTTTATTAATCATTAATTTCTAAAGTGTCAAATCAAAAGGAAAAGCATTTTAAATATCGGAACTGAAAAGCACATGCCCAAAGAATAAAAATCCTTAAGTTAAGTAAATGTAATTTTGTGGCAACTCATTGCATGGTCTCCTTTTTCTTCTTTCCCTGTAGGTGTGTGAATACATTACCAAATGCGTTTTTGGTGTTTGCTGTTAAAAACCAGTGTCCCCTGCCGACAGCCTTTCAAGGCTTCCCTCCATCTCACTTCCTCACTCTCTTTTTTAAAGTTTCTTTCTTTCTTTCTTTCTTCCTTTCTTCCTTTCCTTTCCTTTCCTTTCCTTTCTCCTTTCCTTTCTCCTTTCCTTTCTCCTTTCCTTTCTCCTTTCCTTTCCTTTCCTTTCCTTTCCTTTCCTTTCCTCTTTCTGTTTAGTAATTTCTACACCCAACATGAGGCTTGAACTCATGACCCCAAGATCAAGAGTAACACATTCTTCCAACTGACCAGCCAGGTGCCCCTCTTCTTCATCCTTTAGAAGCATAGAGCTCTTGGCAGAATAAGAATTTAGGTGGACAGTGCTTTAAGGACAACCCGTGGATTGTGAGAGAAATAGTAGCAGTTCTCTCTGGGGGTCATCACTTGCCTGCCCCAGCATTCAATTCCCAGATCAGTTCTCCTTCTTTTCTTGGGTCTTTGCACAGAGCACCTTGCTTGTAAAGTGAATCTGATGGACGTAGGCCAGGCCACATGGTTGTGTACTCACTAAGACTGTTCAGAGGATAATAGAAGGTCAGCACCTGACTTTGGCTTTTAATGTGTGAGTAAAATAATACAGAATAGTGCTGGTTTGGGCACACACATACCAGAGTTAAAGTGAACAGAGATTAGCGTGGGCCCCGCACAAGGATGACATGCAAATTCATGAAGCATTCCATACTTTTAAAAGAAAAAAATTAAAAATTAAATCAAGCAGGAAATGCGGGTTTGACTAAGCTATCCTTGGACTGGTAGATTTCATCCTAACAATTGAGTTCATATCATTGTGAAGCCAGTATTCCCCAGGGTAAAGCATGTCTAAGATTTGAAAAGTCAAGTTAAAATTCAACTGAATTGTGGATACCTCCTGCTTCACTAAAAATGAAGATACATTTTTAAAAGAGGCAGAATGTTCAGCATAGAAAGTAGGTGCAGAGGACCGGTGACCGAAGTACCTGATACCTCCATCGTCAAGTGAGCGTAAATGAGGTGAGTGGGCGCCAGCAGCAGAAGGCTCCTAAGAATGTCCCAGGACAAGTATCCAAACTTGATTTCTCTAGTAGAGAATTCAGCTAGTTCTTTGCTCTGGGATCCTTCAATTTTTTAATAAATTTGATGTAGAATTTGTTGAAATGACACAGTATTCCTATTTTAACTACATTTCATCCAGTTTTATTACGGATATCCCCCTTTCTTGGAACATGAGATAAAAAGAGACTGTGATTCACCACTTAAAACAGCATGCCCTTCCTCAACATGATAAAGGGCATTTATGAAAAGCCCACAGTGAACATCATCCTCAGTGTTGAATCTCCCTAAGATCAAGAATGAGACAAGGATGCCTCTCTCACCACTATGCCATTCACATTGTACTGAATGTTCCAACCAGAGCAATTAGACAAGAAAAATCCATCTAAGGCACCTGAATTGGAAAGAAATAATAATATTGTCTCTATTCACAGAAGACATGATTCCAAAGAACCGACAGGAGCTAACGAATGAACTCAGTAAAGTTGCAGAGTACAAGACACTCACAGAAAAATTAGTTCTGTTTCTACCTACCAGCAATGAACAGCAATCCATAAAGAAAATTAAGAAAGCAATCCCAATTATAATAGCATTTAAAGAATAAAATACCTGGGAATGAATTCAGCCAAGGAGGTGAAAGACTGGTATACTGGCATTCCCGAAAGAAATTAAAGAGGACCCAAAAAGGACATCCTGTGTTCCTAAATAGGAAGACAAATGTTGTTAAGGTGTTAATACTACCCAAAGTGGTCTACAGATCAATATAATCCCTATCAAGATTCCAACAACCTTTTTTTTTTGCAGAAAAGAAAAAGCCATTCCTCCAATCCATATTAAATTTCAATATGAATTGCTGAAGCAATCTTGAGAAAGAAGAACAAAGGTGGAGGGCTCACACTTCCTGATTTCTAAGCTTAGTGAAAACTAAGGTAACCAAAACTGTGTGGTACTGATGTAAGGGCAGACATACAGACCAATGGAATAGAATTGGGAGTCCACCAAAAAACAATCCAATTTAAAACATGGGCAGAAGACCTGAACATTCTCCAAAGAAGACATACAGATGGCTAAGAGACACATAAAAAGATGCTCATCATCAGGGAAATGCAAATCAAAACCACAATGAGATATCACCTCACACCGGTCAGAACGACTAAAATCAAAAACACAGAAATAACACCTGTTGGTGAGGATGTGGAGAAAAAGGAACTCTTGTGCACTGTTGGTGGGAATGCAAGCTGGTGCAGCCACTCTGGAAAACAATATGGAGGCTCCTCAAGAAGTTAAAAATAGAGCTCCCCTATGATCCAGTAATTGCAGTACTGGATATTTACCCAAAGAATATGAAAACACTAATTTGAAGGGATACATGCACCCTGATGTTTATTGCCGCATTATTTACAATAGCCAAATTATGGAAGCAGCCCAAGTGTCCATCCACTGATGAATGGATAAAGAAGATGTGATATATATACAAATGGAATATTAGTCAGCCATCAAAAATAATGAAATCTTGCCATTTGCAACAACAAGGCTCACTCTAGAGAGTATAATGCTAAGTGAAATAAGTCAGAGAAAGAAAATTATCATATGCTATCACTCATATGTGGAATTTAAGAAACAAAACAAATGAGCAAAGGAGAGAGAGAGAAACCAAGAAATAGACTCTTAACTATAGAGAACAAACTGATGATTACCAGAAGGGAGGAGGTGGGGGAAAGGGGAAATAGGTGATGGGGATTAAGAGTACACTTATCATGGTGAGCACTGAGTAATGTATGGAATTGTTGAATCATTACATTGTACACCTGAAACTAATATAACGCTGTATGTTAACTATACTGGAATTAAATTTTAAAAACCTAATTAAAAAAAGAATTGAGAGTTCAGGAACAAACCCATATGTTTATGACCAAGTGATTTTTTAAAAAAGATACATATTTATGTGTATTTTTAGTTGTGATTTAAAAACCCATAAAATTTTCCATCTTAACCATTTTTAAGTGTGGTAAGTAGCGTTAAGTATATTCATATTGTGGAATAGATCGCCAGAACTCTTTATCTTGCAAAATTGAAACTTTATACCCATTACACGATTCCCCAGTTTCCTTTCCCCCACAGAATGGTAACCAACATTCTACTTTGTTTCTATGAATTGGACTATTTTAGAAATTTGTATAAGTGGAATCATACAGTATTTGTCTTTTTGTGACTGGCTTATTTCACTTAACTAACAAGCTCAAGGTTCCAAGCTGTAGCATGTGACGGGATTTCCTTCCTTTTTTAAGACAAAGTAATATTCCACTGTATGTATGTGCCACATTTTGTTTATCCATTTATCCTTCCAAGGATATGTGGGTGTCTTTCACCTCTTGACTGTTGTGAATAATGCTGCTGGGAACATGGGTGTGCAAATACATCTTTGAGACACTGCTTTCAATTCTTCTGGATATATAACCAGAAGTGGAATTGCTGGATCTTTTTTTTTTTTTTTTTTTTAGTGGTACTATTTTTAATTTTTGGAGGAACCTCCCTGCTGTTCAGATCCATTTATGGCATTTGCACCCTTGGTAAAACTGAACCCATCATGACTCAACTAATAGTAGTTGCTCAGGAGGACAGTTCAGTTTAGGATAAAAAAGCCTTGAGTGGCTTCTGTCTTTATTTAGGCTTCTGAGATCACTGTTTGGGAGGTAGTGTTGTATTTATGGTAACTAATGAAAATCTGGAGAACACCAATTTCAGAGCAAGTGCAAAGCCACAGTCATAGGGAATCCTAGTCAGGGATCTTGTTCCTAGAAATTCAACTCACCCTTACCCCCTTGCACTGATTTTTTTTTTTTTTTTTTTAGTGAACTCTTCCTCCCCACGGCCCCCGCCCCCCAAAACAAAAGTTTAGTGATCTGAGCTTTGGGAAGAGCAGGTGTTTCCAGGTTGTCCACGAGTTAGCAGTTTTTCCTTCTGCCAGCAATACTCTGTTCTTGATCTCAGCCCGTCGCTTATCTCCTTCCTAGGACTTCCAACAAATTTCAGTCGTTGTGTTTCTGTTTACTTGACGTCATCTGTCGGGTCTACTAGAAAGGAAGCGCCTTGAGGACACACCTGCTGCTTGCGGCTTGTCCGTTGGTGAATCAAGTGTCGCACAGCGCAGGGCGGCGTGCGCTTGTTAAATGAGAAAGAAAGGCTGCCCAGCAGACGGGAGGGGTCGTGCGCGCCTTACCCTCCGGCAGGAGAGGAAAATAACGGCAACGACCACGAAGGGACTCGAACCCTCAATCTTCTGATCCGGAATCAGACGCCTTATCCATTAGGCCACGCGGCCGCTTGTCAGGTCAGCTTCGCTACGCTGTGTGCAAAGAGTGTGTAGCGCGGTGGGGAGGGGTCCTTCCCGCGGCGGGTGCTGGGGATGCTGCTCCTACAGAGCTCCTCGTTCGAGGTTAGCTCACCGACAGCTGAGCCACGGACCCTCAGAGCCCGCGGGGACGCGCAGCTGAGCCACGGACCCTCAGAGCCCGCGGGGACGCGCAGCTGCACGTCAGAGAGAGGAGGCTGGCTGCTGGAGGGGAGCACCACCGAGGCGTTGACGGATGCTCGGAGAGGTGGCGCAGGTGCGGGGCTGATGCTGCCACCTGCCCGGGGCCGGCCCGGGGCTGCCTGGAGGCCTCGAGGGCGCTGAGGGCCCGGGAGGCCGCACAAGCCCGGAGGAAGGCCGGCCACTCCGCGTCTGTGAGCTCCGGGGAGAAGGAGTGTCCCCTGTCCTCGACGCGGCGGTGTCCCCTGGCTCGTTTGCGGGTTAGTCCGCAGAGCAGCAGGGGTTTGGAAAGAGCTTCACAGCCACCAGGAGTGGGTGGAACAGGGGAGGTGTGAATCGTCCAACTCTAGAAGTAAAGCAGTAACCCCCGTCTGTCCACGGACTCGATGGTTTGGGTCCCTTGAAAATGACGAGTTGTTTGAAGCAAACCCAAGTCAAAGCAGAATTCTCCCCTCCACTCTCACACCCTCCCACGGAGAGGGTCTCTCTCGCCAACGTCTCCCATGTCTCCCAGTTTTCTCCAGCAGTAACTTCCCTGGGGGTTAAGGCAAAACCCACATTCTGGCCCAGTCCTTGGCTTAGCATTTTTGGAGTGCCTGCTGTGGAGGGCTGGGGTCCAGGCTCACCCGCCAGGGAGAGATGCGCCGCAGCGCGGAGGGTGTCCCAGAAGGAGCGCAAGGCGCGGCGTAGTAACTCGTGGATTATAGAAACGGCTGCACACACACACACACACAAAATATATTTTGTCTCTTTTAGGAAGGCAGTGTAGGGGAGGAAAAAGTGACCCTCTTTGGGCCTCTGGCTGTGTCCAGAAATTAAAAGGACAAAGAGATTAACAGGAAGAAAGCATACAAATTTATTAGATGTAAGTTTTGCGTGATGTGGGCGCCTTCATGAGGAAATGACGACCATAAGAAACGGTTTAGTCTGAGTATTTTTATGCTGGGTTTGATGAAGAGTGGGCAGCCAGAGAAAAATAGTGCAGGTCAAAAACTATGAGGTAAGTGTAGTAAATTGGGCGAAGCTTAGCAAGGCCTGTTTGTTAGGATTCTTCTTGATTTCCCTTGGTTTTCTTGAGACAAGGACGCTCCTTTCCTCTCAGTATAGAGAAGGGGCCTCTCACTTGGTGGTTTTATGACCTAATTCAGGGGTGGGAGGAAGGTCAGAGTGACCTTCCCACTTCTGCCATTTTTTGGGGTAGTGCCCTGAATTTCCCTTGGGTAAAACGTGAAAAATTTATGTTGTCACTCTAAAATATTTATTTCTGCAAGGAGTGGGGGCCCTTAGTCAATTACTTTTGGAATAGAGCCACGAGAAAATAATTTCAGTGAAATGCAAGATCTAACCATGGAACTTCAAGCCTCAGTCTAATGCTCTGCAAACCGAACTATTTCAGTGACTCAACATTATGTGGATTCTTTGCATAAGGCGATCTTTCATTAGATGGGCTTCCCAGACTGCTAGCATTGATCAGGGTAAGGTGCCTGAGCCCTGGGGAGGGCTGGATGGACAGAGAAGAGGAATGCGTCCTCTGTTTTCAGCGACCAAAGTAATGGTTGGGCCCACTTGCCACAAACCTCACTGAAAAAAAGCTTCACATTCGGCCTTAACTTCTGTCTCTCCCCTTCCCCTCCTTTGCCTGATTAACAAATTTCCCTTCCCCCATTCATAATGAGAAATCAACATATTTGCACTGTCTTAAAAGTAACTTTAGGGCTAAAATCTTAGAATTTACACTTCAGAGAGAAAACAAGGAAATGAAAAGGAAGGGGAAAAAAGGGGGAAACATCCCTACATTATAATATTTACATTTATCTTTCTGTCTAATCCCAACTTCATAAATCACATGGCTACAAAAGTTTCTGCATTTTTGTTGACCAAGACATGCCCCTCTGTCCTTAGGGAGGCAAGGGAATTCTGTTTTCCACTGAAACAGAAACCTATGGTTCCAAATCTGGGAGCTTTTCTCTGAAAGGGTGATGGGGGAGTAGAGAGGGTAGGGGGCGGGGAGAAGGGCTGACGCACAGCAAACTATAGACCTGCTAGTTCTGTTATGGCTCAAACGGCAGAAACAAAACCATTTGACACATAATTCTAAGACAAAGAACATGCTAGAGTTTGTGATTTTATTAATAATCTTTTGGTCACAGTGAAAATACAGACAGAATCTTAATACCCCCTAACAAACAAATTTAGAAATTTGAAGGTGGTTTGCAGATCCAAGCTGGGAAGTTTTGCATGACAATTAAGTAGCACTCTTTAGAAACAGGTGGTCATGTTCCAGAGGAGATAACATGGAACTTTTTTTAAAAATTATTTTTTTTATTTACATTCAATTAGCCAAGGTATAGCACATCGTCTTTGACATAATGTTCAATGATTCATTAGTTGAGTATAACACCCAGTGCTCATCATATCACGTTGAACTTCTGAAGTCTAAGCTCTTTAGTGGATTCTCTTGGATTTCTATCTTGACATCATTAACATCTCCCCTAACCCAATTTTGTAGGGTAGGTGTAGAACACTGATCTGTTCTCTATATGTAAGAGGGTTGGGGTTGTTTTGTTTTGTTTTAGGTTCTACATATAAATGAGATCATAACAGTATTTGTGTCTCTCTGTCTGATTTCTTCCCTTCATTGTTCTTGTACTTGGTTAGACTAGACGGACCACATTATTCCTTAAATATGATGTTGGCTTTGGAGTCATATGGACGATCTGATTCTCTTCAGAAAACACTTGCTTTTTAGTTTTAGGATATGGTGGAAGCATAGAAACAGTCTTCTCCAATCTGCCTGGGAAAGTTTCTGATTTTTGAGTTTTTTTCCTTTTGAGTCACCATGCTGTACATTACATCCCCAGGACTAATTTATCTTATAACTGGAAGTTTGTACCTTTTTATTCCCTTTGCTCATTTTGCCCCCACTCTGGCAACCACTGATCTGTTCTCTGTATGTAAGAGGGTTTTGGGTTGTTTTTTGTTTGTTTGTTTTAGGTTCTACATATAAATGAGATCATAATGGTATTTGTGTCTCTCTGTCTGATTTATTCCACTTAGCATAAAGACCTCAGGGTCCACCCATGTTCTCACAAATGGCAGGATTTCCTTCTCTTTTTGGCTGGAAAATACTCATACACACACACACACACCACATTTTCTTTATCCATTCATCTGTCAATGGACACATAGGCTATTGTAAATAATGCTGCATAAACATAGTGGTGCAGATATCTTTTCAAGTTCATGTTTTTGCTTTCTTTGGATAAATACCCAGAAGTGGAACTGTTGGACCATATGGTAGTTCTGTTTTTGATTTTTTGAGGACCCTCTATACTGTTTTCCATAGTAGCTGCACCAATTTGGATTTTGAATTTTTCCAAATTCCTTTTGACACCTACTAAGAGGATTTCATTTTTTTTCTCCTTCAAGCTATTAATTCATCTTAATAGTGATTTTTTCCTGATGATAAATCATTCTCATGTTCTAGAAAAGTATTAGTCCAATATGGTGTTCATTTTAACATGTCAACATTTTATTCATATTTTTTGTGACAATACACATGAGTGAGATTGGTCTTTTGTTTCCTTTTCATTCAGCTTTGGAAAGTTTTGGAGTCAAGTTTACACAAGCTATTTTATTTTGTTTTTTTATTTTTTGCATTAATAAGTCTTTATTAGCCATTCCAATTCTAAACAGTAGAAAGCAACCACAAAAAAAAGTTCTCAAAAGGATATAAAGCTTATGTGCCTGGCTAGGCACATGTTTTGCCACAACTAGAAGGGATCTGAAACTAAACAGTTTGGGGACTGGGGAGTCAGCGGATGGTGTATCGTACACAGGGGACCTCAACATCCTCGCCAGCCTCATCATTGCAGCACAGCTCAAGCACCAGGGCCCGCACGTGGTGGCCCAGCTTTCGCTTTGACACATGGCTCACAATTTCTGTCATCCTGGGAAGAGGGAGAAGAGGTCAGGGAGGAGAAAGCAAGAGAGGATAGATACATGGAGGTGAAGAAGATAGGGATAACCATGAACATTAAGTAGTAAGGCCTCCCACCCCACACGGGGCCTTCCTCAGCCTGCCCAGCGGCCAAGTCACGGCTGATCCAACCGTTCCCTGAGTTTGGTAGCTGGCATGAAAAAGGAGCACAGCATGGATACACCTTGGGACAGCATGGTAATCTCTAATTTGTGCTCTGTCTGGAGGAGGGTGGGAAGGAGGACAGACAACAGTGTCACAGAAAAGGAGAGTACGAATCACCTGCACAACCACCACCCCTAGGTGGAGTGACTGTAGAAAAGGCTCACCTTAAAGTAGTTAAGGAACTGTTTGAGAGTCATCTCTTCACCATTCGGCTGTAGCCCCTGTACATCAAAGCGATCCCACAATGTCCACTCTTGGTTATAGTACTGTAGGACAAAACACAGGGGAGTGCAATACAGGCTAACCCAGATGATCCTAGCCCAACCACTCGACTTGACTTTTTAAGACGTATCAATCACAACCTTCTTTTGTCCTAACCCTCCTGTGGCCCCATATCATTGTGTGCAAACAACTGATATTCTTATATTGACCAATATGTCTACACAATAAGGCGATCCTGTTATCTCCTTCACTCACCTTCCACTTCCTTTACCTTCCCATCCTGGCCTTCTCATTAATTCTCAAATATGCCCGGTCACACTCATACTTTGCACAATTCAAAAAACTGTGTGATGAATGGACAAACGGTATACAAAAGGTACAGGAACCCCAGCATACAAAGCGCCACCTGCTATGAGACAGTTGTACAGAGATGCAGACACACGTCCTACCCACCACATACACACAGCCTCACTCACTGATGGGCAAAACCAAAGGTGTCCATATAAGCATGTCCCCACCTGGTGACGGGGTGGGGCGAGGGGTTCAGAGAAGCTGAGGAAGGGCAGGGCCAAGTTCATGAAGCTGTTCTTACAAGATTCAAGCTGCCGGTGTCCCTGCACCACTTTGTATAGCTCCAGACACACGAGGCCAACTATAGCTGCTGTGGTTGTGGCTGTGGTTGTGGCAGGGATGATCTTCCCTGCAGTCAGCTTGCTCTGTGAGACAGAAGATGACCAGGAGAGGGAGTCATTAGAGAGGTTCAGGGTCTACAGAAGAGGACAAATGTGGGAGACTCACCCTTGAGAAAGGGTGAAAGCTTAGCTCTATGCTCTCATTACCTTATGCCGATCGGCAGGGGGAATGTTACAGTTTTCTGCTCGGAGGTTGGATGCAGCCACAATGAAATCCATATGAAAGTTGGTACACAAGCTATTTTAAATGAATTGGAAAATTTATTTAAAAATTTTTTAATTTAAATTCAATTTAGTTAACATATAGTGTATTATTAGTTTCAGGGGTAGAGTTTAGTGATTCACCAGTTGCATATAACAGTGCTCATCACATCACGTGCCCTCCTTAATGCCCATCACCCAGTTACCGCCCCGACCCCCCTCCCCTCCAGCAACCCTCAGTTTGTTTCCTAGAGTTAAGAGTCTCTTACGGTTTGTCTCCCTCTCTATTTTCATCTTATTTTATTTTTCCTTCCCTTCCCCTATGAGGAAAACTTAATTTTTAAAAATATACTGCAAAACAGTTTAAATGATATTGGAAGTGTACATAACGTTATTTCAAAGCCTGCCATCATTTTAGGTGACCACATTGCTTTTCTTTGACCATCTGCTCAAGGATTTCTGAAAATTGTTACTATATCCTGAATATGTTTTGGGTTCTATGCAAGATTTGAAGCTGCTCAGATAAGGCACTCAAAAACTGATGGAATGAGTTGGGGATAATTAGGAGCAGCTCAAGTTCCCTGAAAACCAATAACTTCAGACTTATTTTCTTTTTGGGTTACAGAATTGTTCAATAGGAAATTATTTCAAGTTGGAGTACCTCAGTTTGGAGAACGCTCTTCTCTAGCAAGAAAAGAAAGTCAAGACTGAGGTCAGAATGCTGAGATTCAAATCGGCATATGCCCGTATCTTGCCAAGCAGTCCTGGGCACAAGGAAGGGGCTTGCTGCCATGGTACTAATGTTGTCTTTTCCAACACAGACAATTAGTGGTACCGCGGCCATGAATAACTCTTAGCAGCAGCTAGGTTAGAAAGCGAAGCTGTTGTGAGCAGGACTCGAGCTTGCTGAGGGCAGCCCCAGTAGAGTTCAAGCCCAACACCTCAGCACTCGGCCATCACAGAGCTCAATGTCTCCATTCCTGATATATCTATATCAGTCATAATGTTTGCTTGGGGTAATAATGTTTGGGGTAAACATGTGTGATTTTTATTTATTTTTATTTTTTAAAAACGATTTTATTTGAGAGGGAGAGAGAGAGCAAGAGCATAAGAGCAGGGAGAGGGACAAGCAAGCCCCCCACTGGGCAGGGAGGATGCGGGGCTCAGTCCCAGGACCCTGGGATCATGAACTGAGCCGAAGGCAGACGCCAACTGAGCCACCCAGACATCCCAAGATGTGTGGTTTTTAAAATTCAGTGGCAGATCAGATCCATGTCTCATGGAACCCAAAGCTTATATAATATTGGGGTCATCTTTAAGAAAAAAATATAAAAACGTGAATACAAAATTGCTATGAAAGTAAATATTTATTTAGAATAAGAAAACAAATTGAAACAAATTACAAATTTTAAAAAGCTGATGAATTCCACAAACGTCACACAAAGTTAACTTATTAATATACCTCTATGTTTCTTCTACATTATTTAGCTGCATTATTTTTTATAACCTTTCATATAATAACAGTTTTTTTTTTTAAAGATTTATTTATTTATTTATTTGACAGAGAGAGACACAGCGAAAGAGGGAACACAGCAGGGGGAGTGGGAGAGGGAGAAGCAGGCTTCCCGCAGAGCAGAGAGCCCGATGCAAGGCTTGATCCCAGGACCCTGAGATCATGACCTAAGCCGAAGGCAGACGCTTAACGACTGAGCCACTCAGGTGCCCCATAATAACAGTTTTGTAGCATTATTTTCTATAGAGAGAAATAGATAATTCAGTCTTCTAACACGGTTAAATTATTTTTTAACTATAGTTTAGAAAAGTGTTTTTTGTTTTTTGTTTGTTTGTTTTGCTTCACATCTGATGGCAATGCCAAGCATATTTTTCAAACTGTTATTACATTTGGGAAATCCTTGAAGCTTTTTGTTTTGTTTTACGATTTATTTATTTGAGAGACAGAGAGCAGGGGAGAGGGAGAGAGAATCCCAGGGAAGCTGCACTGAGTGGGGAGCCCTCGATGTAGGGCTTAATCTCATGACCCTGAGATCATGACCTGAGATGAAACCAAGGGTCAGATGCTTATCCCACAGAGCCACCCAGGAGCCCCTGAAGTTTTTTCATATATGAACTGCATTTTCTTTCTTCCACAGCATTGTGAGAAGAAAGAGTGAAAAAGAACCTTGGCTGGTGAGGGAAGTTGTGACCTGAAGCTTGCAGGAGCCTGCAGCCTAGGAGCTCTTGCTGAATTCAAGAGGGTGGCTGATCCTTGCTTTTCTAGTGTTTAAAAAATGACGAAAGAAAACCATTTAGGTGATACAAATGAACTTTAACACTTCATGAAACGGACAATCTCCTTTCAGAGAACTGCAAAATGGGCTAAAAGGCAGGAAACTTTTATAGCATAAAGAATAAAGAACAAGGAAGAGAAAAACAAAAAAATTGCTGATGGGCTGGGGCCACATCAACCCTGTTTGGGGTGAGGAGGCCCAGAGCTGGCCGGGCATGTGGGGAATGACCGGATACTCTGCAGTTCTGGCCAAGCAGGTCAAGGTCATCCACAAGGATGTGGAATTTACCTAAATTTTGGTTTGCTGACGTGGCACCCCCTGGCAGGAGTGGCTCCAACTTGGGCTTGGAAAGCGATTTCAACAAGTGTTTATGTAAGAAGAAGGAAATAATAAAGAAGTTATTTGGAAGAATTCCAGAATGATCCGAATTCCCTCAGTACCTTCAATACTTGCTGAATACTTTCACAGATGCAGAAAGAGTCAAAATGAATTAAGTCAGAAATACAAATACCTAGTTGTCTGGATAGGGATTTCTAAGAATTCCCTTCTCTCTTCCCCTAACTTGGAGCTGGAGTAGCAGAAGGGCAGGGAGGGTAGAATCATGAGCTCCTATTTTCCTCCTTGCAAAAGGAGCTTTCCATGAGCAAGTTCCACGTGGGGATGGCTCTCTGAAGCTGAGGAAATTTCTCTTATAGTATAACAAAAAGACACAGAAATGGAAAGTGAAGACATTCAGAGATGATTCCAGGTAGTTCAACAACCAACTAATAGGAATTCTAAACAAGAGAAGGAAGAGAATGAGAAGACAGAAGAAAAGAAGAAGAAAGAACAAAAAGAAAATTATCAAAGAAATATTTTAAAATACGTTCCTAGAATCAAGGGCCATGAATTTACAGATTAAAGATGATAAAGATGTTAAGATCGTGCTAACTGCTGTAAAACCAAAACAACCCCCCCAAATATGTAATGACTTAAGCAGAAAAGAAATGTATTTCTTGTACACACACAGTAGAGAATGGGGGTTCCTGATCAATGGGGGGTGTTCCTTCAATCAACAGGTCAAGGACCCAGCTCCTTTCAGTGTGTGGCTCACCATCTTCAACACATGGGTTCCAAGTCGGCCTGCTCATTAGGAGAGTAGCCCAAGAAAGAACTTGGAGGATTGGTTAAGAAATGTCCTTATGGGGCGCCTGGGCGGCTCAGTTGGTTAAGCAACCGACTCTTGACTTAAGCTCAGGTCATGATTCCAGGGTCCTCGGGCTCCCTGCTCAGTGGGGAGTCTGCTTCTCTCCCTCTGCTCCTTCCTCCACTCGTGCTTGCTCTCTCCCTCTCAAATAAATAAACAGAATCTTAAAAAGAAAAGAATAAAAATGTCTTTATGATTCAGCCCTGGAAGAGCAACAAATCCCGTCTATTTTTCATGGGCACTCTCTTCTGCATACATACAAAAATCAGAATCTCTAGATCTGAGGTCTCCGCAGACTTCCAGAGCCATGGATCACAGTGCTCATCAGAGGGTTCCAGGAGGCTGTCCCATACGTGTCTAAAAATTCTTGTCCAAAACCAAACTTACGTTCATCTTCTGGATCCCATCCCACTGACCACAAATAAAAACAAACAAATAAGCAGAAATTCTACTGCTCCCAGCTTACCAGCTTGGGGAAAGACAAGGACATCCACGTTAGGCAAGCTACGGGTGTGCATTCTGTGAGCGCTCGCTGTTTGCAGATCCATCCAGACTCTAAATCCTGTTTCCTCACTTTCCTTCTCCTGTTAAAGGTCATATCCCTTCCATCTCTACAGCCTCCGCTGGTTTAGGCCTTAGGCGTTGTTCCCCTGGACATCGCAGGTACCACCCAGCATGCCTCCTTCCCTAGAGTGGGACGGACCCCCGGCCGTGACTGGCAAAGCGTTGAGCAATTGGCTCTGCGATCCTACGGCAATCCTGGCAAAATCCCTTTACCCGCCCAGTTCTGCTCTTCAGATCTGCGTGCGACTAGCAGGAGAGCCTCCGGGGCCAAGCCCGGTTGCGAGAGCTTTACCTTGGAGGAGAAAGACGCGGTTCGCATGCCCATGGATAGAACTTGAACCTTGGACCTGTAAGTAAAATATGCTTCGGTGCCTACATTCAGAAACTTCGTTATTTCTCTGAGACTCTCGTAAAGCACGCGCATGTGTCTACTCTGTCTTTCCTCGTGCTCTGCCCAGGACTGCCAACCAAGCACGCCAAAGCGCAAGCGAGCGCGCAAAGCCCGTTCCCGGGGCTGCCGCGGCGGCGCCCGCCTGCGCTCGGGAACGCCACCGCCACACGCCGCGCTGCAGCCGACCCCCGCAGGCTGGCTCCCCCGCCCCGCCCCGCTTCGGGTGGTGACGGGGCTCCCAGTGCCGCGGAGGAAAAGGAGCAGTTTTCGGCTGTTGAGACGGAGGGACTGCAAAGGGAAGGGAAGTAATTCACGGAAAGCTGCCAGAGTCGATGCGTGGTTAAGAAAGGTCTGCCCTGGCGTGCAGAGAAGCCTTCCTTGTATTTTAAAAACTGGCCTGCGCGGTAGCTGTCTTCCAGGCGTAGGCTCCCGGTCTGAACTCGGCTGGCGGTTAGCTAAGCGGGAGCTCCAGAGTCCTTTCTGAGTCTGTTGGGGCTTGACTGTGCTCCGTGGAAACAATCCACCTGCACAGCGGCGCTCCGCGGCGCGGCGCTCCCAGAGCCGCCCGCCAAGGCGCCCGCTCTTGGGCTCGCGGGTTTGCACACCCAGCCTCCGCGGCACGCCCGCCCGCCTTCCGCGCTCGTTGGGCTCCGGCCGGAAGAGGGCGCCGCGCCGGCCGCCGCGCCCGGGGGCCGCTCCTTTCCCGCGGCGCCCGGGTCCCCGCCGTCCGCGTCTCGCCGCGGCAGGTACGCCCCCCGCGGGTGCTGCACGCGCGGCCGCCCCGGGCCCCCCGCAGTTCCCCTCCGGCCGCCCTTCCCGGCAGAGAGGCCCCCTCCCAGACCTCGCCCTGCGCGCCGGGCCGCGCGTTCCCGGCAGGTGGCGGCCGGAGGGAGCTCTGCGGACCAGACGGGGCCGGTCGCTGACACTGCGTCCGGCCGCAAGCCAGAGTCTAGGGCGCAGAGCCCCGGGACCGACCTCGACACGGCCGACACCGGCGGCGAGGAGCCATAGGGCCGTTCCCGAGCCTCTCCCGAGCGCGAGGGGGTGTAGCTCAGTGGTAGAGCGCGTGCTTAGCATGCACGAGGCCCCGGGTTCAATCCCCGGCACCTCCACTTTTGCTCGAACTCCTGCCTGGTCGCCTCATCATTTGTTAAATCGTATCTGCCGCTCGCTTCCTTTCTCGCTCTTTCGTTCTCTTGCAGTTCCTTGAACTCACACGAAAAACGAGAACGCACGCGTCTCTGCTCCAGGCCCCGGGTGCCAAGTCTGCAGGCACCTGCTGGCTCCGGATTCCCCGACCCCGAGCACACGCTCCGCACCGAATTAACTAGCGCGCCACAGGAGCTTCATCTCGCAGTGTTAGCGAAGAGCAAGACCCGCAGAAAGGGGAAAAGGGGCGCGGCGCTCAGGAAATTCTCCTCCTCCGCCCCCGCTTTCTGCCCCGGAGCCCCCCACCTTCCTCCCGAGACCGCGCGCCTTCCTCCCTCCTCATCTGTTTCCCCACCCCTCCCTCTGCGGTTACACGTTCTGTGCGCTTCTTTGACTCGCCGTTCCTGACGTTAATTACAGGAACTCTTAAAGCATACAGTAAGCTTCGGATCTAGATAAAAGTTCTTTATTGTGTTAAATAAATTCGATCCTTCTTATCTGACTGATTTGAGGAAACTCCTGCTTGGTTCATTTGGAAAGATAAATTAGGGAGAGAAATCAGAAAATAAAGATACAGCCCCCATTCCCTTTTCTTACCACTCCTGGCTCCATCCCACATTTTGAAGGGCTTTGTACCTGCGTGTGTGAACATCTCAAGGCACACTTCCAAGCTTCAAGCACACCCCTGGCAAAGAGCCAGTCCAGGGCCCGCTGCGAGGCCTGGGAGCATGATGCTAAGGGCATGCCCTGCGCTCACAAGGATGGCCTCAGAAAAGAGGCCTGGAAGGAGAGACGATGGGGCTGTTTTGGCAGAGAATTCTGGGGGCCCGAGTAAATAGAGTGTGGACTCCATATCCATAGGAGGATACATGGCCAGCAGAGGCCCCAGGGCTATGCACCTGTTGCCCAGGGGTAAACATGATACCGAGTGGATGCTCCAGAGTTTAAGGGGCTATTTGTGTTTAACCAGACCTTTCCAATGTATTTTTAAGGTTAACCTCATGGGCTGTCTTCCCCCAAACACCCAGTTTCCTGACTCATGTGTGTGTGTCTGGTAGTGTCTCTTTTGGAAATACACCTTATACCTGCTGGACACAGGACTGTACACTTGCCCTTAGATTGTGACAATACTTGCAAGATTAGAAGGTTACATGGGGACGAAAAAGACTTCCTCAACCCTCTTAGGGTCCTTGGCTGGGTCTAACATTAAAACGACAAAGACAGATTAACAGGACAAAACAATAGACATTTATTTAATAGAAGTTCTACATGACACCGTGACGTGAGAGCCTTCCCTAGGAAATGAAGCCCCAGAGAAACAGACCTGGGTGTTTTATGCCAGGTTTGAGGCAGTGTGGGCAGCCATGGAGGGCTATGATAGGTTAAGGAGTATGAGGTCAATTGTAATAAATTGTAAATAAATAAATTGAAATAAATTGTAATAAAATGCAAAAATAAAATAAATAAGTTATAAAATAAATTATTACAAATACAAATAAATAAATTGTAAATAAATACATTATAAAAATAATAAATTGAGGAATATGATAGGTTAAGGGGTATAATTGTAAACAATAAATTGGTTAGGGAGTATGAAGTAATTATAGTAAATTGGGGGGAACTCAGCAAGGTTTGTTTTTTAGGGGTCTTCTTGGCATCCCTTTGTCTTTAGAAGGAAGGAAGCTCCTTTCCATCATAGGGAGGGCATCTCTCACAGGTTCCCCTTTTACGACCTGCTTCACGGAAGAAGGGCAATAGGGAAGGTCAGAGCAACATTTCTGCTTTTGCTGTTTTCTCAGATTCCTTCGGCTTAAAATATCTAATACACCCAAATGGCATCTTTTGGAGTAGCATGTCCTGAACTCCATCAGTAACAGGGTAGACCCTGTCAGAGGAAGAAATCAATCTGAACCATATAACGATGTTATATGGTAAGTAAGGGTTTGTGAGGATCTTGTGGTCATATCATCTTAGGACTCTTAAATCAACTAAACACGGAGGCCAGAGGACGGAGGGGGCTCTAATGCCTGCAGAAGTAGATTAAAACGAAGCCTGGGTATGCTTCAAGGTGAAGAAACAAACAATAAGGACAACCAATCACAGGCAACGAGGCTTTCTAGCCAGTCAAATAACTGCCCTTCTTTGCTTCTGCGGCTTCTCTGTGTCCGGTCTGTCCCCCAACCTTGTGTCACGGGGGGAAGACCAGTGTGCCAGTAGCTGATCCAAGAATCAGTTTTTGCTCAAATAAACTCTTAAAAATTTTTAACATGCCTCACTTTCTCTTTAAACAGGATTAAAGGTAGAATTTTAGGATAAAGAAAGCTCTTCTGAAAAGTTGAAAATGTTGATTTAAAAAACCATAAATTTAATTTGGACTGTTTTCTCAGTTTTTGTATATTTCTCAGTTGTATGTTTTAATGGGAGAAACTTAAGCATTTTATCAGAGCTTTAATTTTGTTTTGAGGGGGAGGTATTATGTTAAATTGAGATAGAAAAGATTCAGCCACCCAAAGAGCTTGTTGAATAAACTTTTCCTAACAATAACTAAAAAGTTTGGAGGAATTTGTCATTGCCCTTATGAGCACCGTGAAATACGCAGTTCAACGTTCTGGATATTGATGCAGGCGCCACCAAATGGCCATCTTGGGAACCTCAAAGTCGTTTGCTGTGGATCAGAGTTCTGAGATGGCCAATAACTCTGTAATAGTAGATTGTTGTTTTTGATTATGTCCTTCTGGATTCTCAAAGTCATATGGAGAAACTGTTTTTACAACACCGAGGATAGGTGTCTAGGGCATTTTCTTAAGCTTCAAAAGGTCTAACTGTAGAATAGGCTTCAATATCCATAATTGAACTTTTTTCAGATGTTGATTTTCCTCTAATAAACCATTAACATTTTCCAATTTTTTTAAGTAGGCTCCACGCCCAGCATGGACCCCGACACAGGGCTTGAACTCATGACCCTGAGATCAAGACCTGAGCTGAGATCAAGAGTCAGACTCTCAACAATGAACCACCCAGGTGCCCCTCCAATTTTAAACTGAGGTTCCCAAGACAGTTAAAAATCTCTGTGTTTCCATTGTGGTGAGCATAGCATAATGTATGGAGAATCTCTTGACCACCTGAAACTAATATAATATCATGTGTCAACTATATCTCAATTAAAAAAAATCTCCATGTTCCTATATCACAGCATTTCAGAATCACAGTCTGAAGTCACATGTACTCTCTGTGTAGATGTTAATTAACCCTTAAACTTTTAGCAGGTTCTCCTGCTCACATTAGAACTATTAGTCCTGTGACCTGAGTAGATGTTGGCAAAGGGGTAGGTAGCTTCCTTTACTGAATTTAAAGAAGTTACAGCACAAAAGTATACCTTGAATTTTTAAAGATATGAACCATCGACACATCACAGTTGTTCAGGGGGCATTTCAGTCAGCACATGGCGGTCAGGAGATATCCCCCTTTCTCTGTCTGATAAAGAGGTCAAGGAGGCTCATTAGTATACTCATATTAGCAGATAATTCTGGTCACCTCCGTCTGCTTCACAGCCTTGTAAATACACTCATGCCGGACCGCGCTAGAAATTTTGCCTCGAAAAGCTTGGCAGTGGGCACAGCAACATCCTCTCTGGCTTGGACCATAACAGGATTCTATTTTAGAACTTCTTCTAAATATTCTTGCTCATATGATCCATGTCTTTTCATAGCTCACAAAAACTCGTGAATCAGGAGATTTTTCTGTCTCACTATTTCCCCCCTCCTCTCTTCTGGACTGTGTTTAACGGGTACTAGGCTTTCCTTCAGGAGAACCACATACACCATCCTGGCATGAAAGGGGACCAGGTACTATGGCCCAGAGGTCAGCTGCCGAGGGGAGCGAGTGCACCAACCTAAGACAAGCAGCCAGCTCCAAGTGAGGATGACCGCTTTGGTCTCTGGGACAATGAAGGGAGAGGAACCTAGTGTTTGGGTTTTTGGGTTTTTTTTTTTAAGATTTTTAATTTTTTTTAATTTTTAAAATTCTTTATTTAAATTAAATTTAGTTAGCATATACTGTATTATTAGTTTCAAAGGTATAGGTCAGTGATTCATCAGTTGAATGTAAAACACCCAGTGCTCATCACATCCTGTGCCCTCCTTAATGCCCATCACCCGGGTACCCCATCCCCCCACCCCCCTCCCCTCCAGCAATCCTCAGTTTATTCCCTAGAGTTAAGAGTCTCTTATGATTTGCCTCCCTCTCTGTTTTCATCTTATTTTATTTTTCCTTCCTTTCCCCTATGTTCATCTGTTTTATTTCTTAAATTCCATATATGACTGAAATCGTATGGTATTTGTCTTTCTCTGATTGACTTATTTCATTCAGCATACCTTCAAGTCCCATCCACATCCTTGCAAATGGCAAGATTTCATTCTTTTTGATGGCTGAGTAATATTCCATTATATATATATATATATATATATCTGTCGATGGACATCTGGGCTTTTTCCATAATTTGGCTATTGTGGACATTGCTGCTATAAACATTGGGGTGCATGTGCCCCTTCGAATCACTATGTTTGTATTATTTTTTAAAGTAATCTCTATGCCCAACATGGGGCTCGAACTCATGACCCTGAGATCAAGAGTCACCTGCTCTACTGACTGAACCTAGCGTATTAAAGCAGTTCCTCATCTAATCTTTAGGCCACTAGCCTAAAGAGGATTGGGTGGGTTTTAAATCAGAACCTCATTTCAGGGTGCTCAGTCGGTTGAGAGGCTGCCTTCAGCTGGGGTCATGATCCCAGGGTCCTGGGATTGAGCCCCGTGAGCCCCGCATGGGGCTCCCTGATCAGCGAGGAGTCTGCTTCTCCCTCTCCCTCTGCCCCTCCCCCTACTTGTGCTTTCTCTGTCTCACTCTCTAATAAATAAATAAAATCTTTAAAATATTATTTAAAAAAAAAATCTCCTTTTACTGATTTACCATCAAAGAGTAATGCAACAAAACTTTTGGCATCTATGAATTTTTTTTCATTTTTTGGTTGAAACAGCTGCATAGAACCAAGTAAAGTATATAGAATCAATGATTTGCTCTTTCTCAATCAAACTATTTCCAACTCATTCCTGATTTTCAGTAAAGGGCCAGAGACATGAGGCTCAGACCCAGAAAACCAGGCCCTTGGAGTTCTGTTCTCCCTATATCAATGTCTCTTATCTCTACCATATCATTATTTTGTTTCTCATAACCCCACAGATTCAATGTGAAGTGGAGTGGGAGGGGTGTTGTAGAATACATGAGGATTATGACACCCAAAAAGTGGGACAAAAATATCATGCTGAGAAGTGTCCATCAATTCTTATTTTATTAGTGCTTTTGGAATATTTGTGTTAGTTTATTAGGGCTACTGTCACAAATTACCACAAACTGGGTGGCCTAAAACAATATGAATTTATTCTCTCAGAGTGCTCTAGGCCAGAAGTCCAAAATCAAGGTGTCAGCAGGGTTATGCTCCTGCTGAGTCTCTAGGGAAGATTTCTTCTTTGCCTCATCTTAGTTTCCGGAGGCTTCTGGCACTGTTCCACTTCCAGTCTCTGCCTGCATCGTGGTGTGGCCTGCTTCCCTCTGTGTGTCTGTGTCTACATGTTTTCCTCGTCTTATAAGGACATCAGTCAGTGGATTTAGGGCTCACCACATTTCAATATGATCTCCTCCTAACTAATTGCATCTACAAAGACCCTATTTCTAAATAAGGTCACAAATAAAGTCACCCTATTTCTAAATAAGGTTATAAAGACCCTATTTCTAAATTAGGTCATATATTTCTAAATAAGGACCTCTAAATAAGGTCCCATAAATAAAGCCAAGTGGATGTGAATTTTTGGAGGACACTATGCAGCCCACTGCAATATTAAATATATGTTGTCTTTTGTCAAATGCTTTTTCTGAATCTATAGAGATAATCATGTATGTTTTTTCTCCTTTCCTCTATCAACATGATGGTCAATGGTCTATATTAATGTTGTTAAAGATAAGCCAGAGCTGGATAGGAGCTAAAGCAGGAAAAATAGATTTCATTCAGGAATATTGTAATAGGGGGAAAGAGGCCTCAGTATAGAACTGGGACCAATTCCAAATACAGTATTTGGCGAGGAGCAATTTATAGCCAAGTGGGGTGGGGTCCTTTGGTGGATAGAATATTACTAAGAGGAAACATTAGGGGGAAGGGTGGATCCTGGCTAAATGGACCTAACAGGATTCTTGCTGGAAGCGGGCCAAGGTGATCATACATCACCTGGGGGAGGGCAGAGGATGATGAACCCAGTTAGATATCTCGGGTGACCAGATATGGAGGATGGGATTCTTGCTAAAACTGAACCATGCAGAGATGAAATGGAAGTCCGAGAGTCCAGGCCTAGTTGGAAAGGAGTGCCGGGGAACCTGAGTAGAGTTTGGTGAAGAGAATCTTTGTCGATGTCTTTCTTAATAACGAGTGATCTCTGCATTTCTGGAATAAACCCCAGTTGGACATCCCGTATTATGTGCAATAGGCCTGTAGTTTCAATTTTTGGTGCAAACTGAGAAAGTTTGTGGTAAATGTTATGCTCACTTTATGTAACGAATAGGACATTTTTCTTCTTTTTCTATGCTTTGAATAATCTAAGTAGCATCATGATTTTCTGATATTTAACAGTTTGGTAGAATTTGCTTGCGAAAGTATTTTTGCCTGGTACCCTTTTTGGGGGCATGCCTATTCAACTATTTTCTCTATTTTTCTAAAGTAATGGTCTGTTTACTCCTGTCTCTACAAGGATTAATTTGGCTAAGCTCTATTTACAAAACGCACTTCATCTAAGTTTTCAAATCATTTGCTGAGTTGTGCTATGATGTTTCTCACCCTTTTTTAAAAAGCTCTTTTGATAGTTACTTTCTCCGGTCAGTTCAGTTTTATGTATTTGCACTTATTTTCCTTTCTCCGAATCAGGTTAGCTAGAGGTTTGTCTATTTTGTTGACTTTTCAAATGTCTAGCTTTCCACTTTTTAAAACTCGTTATTTTCTGCGTTTGTCTCTAGCAGCCCTTCCTTCTTTTAGTTTATTTTGGTTCCCCTGGTTTATCTTGTTGTTCATTTCCTAACGTCTTCGCTGGGCATTTGGTTGGTTTATTTCTCAGTGGCTCTAAGAGCAGCCCTGGGGAGGCACGTTAGGGCATCCCCTGCCTGAGCAGGCGGCTGGCGGGGTGAGCTGCGGCGGGCAGGCACCGCGCGGTGGGCGGGGCGGCGCAGGTGTGGGTGGCAGGTGCACCGCCCCCCGCCGTCCCCCGGGAGGGGAACCGGCCCCCGCCCGGCGCACCTGCCCTCCGCGGTCGCCCCTCTGCTCTGGGGCTCAGGCGGTGTCCCCACATTATGCTTTGCGGCTTTCCGGCAGCCCGGAAAGCGGGAAAAGGAGAGCGAGGAGACCCGAGAAGGCTGGATCCCCGGCTCCGCTGGCGGCGGGGAGGGGACCCGGCGCGGACACACCCGGGACACCGGGCCTCGGGTCTAGAACGTGGGTTCTCTTCTTTCAGCGAGAGGGACTCCGGCCCTGGATCGGAGGTTCCAGAAAGAGGGGGAAGAGGTGGGGGGCCGGGCCGGGGCCGCCTCTGGAGGGAGCCGCCCAAAGCGCCTGCGCTCCCCTTTAATAGACTCGGGGCAGGCGACCTTCCCGCGGGGGTGTAGCTCAGTGGTAGAGCGCGTGCTTAGCATGCACGAGGCCCCGGGTTCAATCCCCGGCACCTCCACTTTTGCTCCCGGGCTGCCTCGCGGTTTTGCTGCGTTCTCTTTGCCGCGGGTCTCAGTGCTGCCGCGTCTGCGTTCCCGGGGCTCGGCCACGCCGAGGGGCCGCGCGGGCGAGCGGGGACAGGTGGCCGGGAAGACGCGCGCAGCAGCTTGCGCTCGGGAACAGCGCGGGGGCTGTCGCCTCGGCTCCCTTTTGCAGGGTTATTCACAGAGCGGGAGAGGAAGGGGAGGACCGAGAGACTTAAGGAGAGAAAAACACGGGCTCCCAGACCATTTTCCTGGTTCCTTTGCTTCCTGGCCGCGGTGGCCACGGTCACTGTGCCGGCGCGCGCGCGCCGGGGGGCGTCTGCTCAAGGTCCCAAAGGCCCAAGACTGACCTCCAGTTCGGCTGGGCTGAACTCCTCCCCGAGAGCTGCGGTTCACTCCCTGGCTCAGGTGATTTACAGAGGCGGTTTTAGCCGACGCGGGCGCGCCCTCTCTCACTGTGGTCCCTGGACCCAGGATGGGCGGTGCCTGAGAGCTGGTTGGAAATGCAGGGTGTCAGCTCCAGCCCAGACCTCTGAACTAGAACCTGGTCCCTAAGTGATTGCTTTGCACTTAACCTTTCAGAAGCACTGGTTTGGGCGCTGGGACGGCTCGGGAGGGTATATCTTACATGCCTGTATTTTAATTTTTTCCAATTTCCTATTCCAATGTAGGAAAAACAATTGCAAAAATGTCCTTCTGTTGTTGGGCCATTTCCGTGTCCTAATAATTGACCTTGTTCTCTCCTATAGTAATATAGTATTTATTAATATTTTTGAATCAACATACATAGCTGAATTTGATGTGAAGTTCCTTTTTATTTTTAATAAAAATTTGCAAGTTTTGCAATCAAGACTGTACTAACTTCCAGTAGGAACTGGGAAGTTTGTATCTTTGTTTCTGCTCAGCGGCATTTTAAGTAGGATAATATTTTGTAATCACTTCCATACTCAACTGCCTCTTCCTCATCAAATCTTTAGGAACTTTGGTATCAGCCCGCTTTTGTGTACGTAGCCCTAGGACAGATTTTGAAGATTGAAAACTGTTAGCAACCATGATGGAAGTGTGGGCTGAAGGACTGTGAAGCCATTGGGAAGACCCTGGTTCCTGAACAAAGGTCATGTCGAACCCCTCTTTCCCTATGAAGTGATTAGGGAATTTTCAGAGGAGAAAATAAGTTCCAAGGGAAATTCTTTCCCCAGTTAAGATGTCCTGGCTTTGGGATTTACTTTTCCATAAAAGATTCACAACTAGTGCTCCAGAGCCAGACTTTCTTTAATGGGAGCAAAAGTTCACTCTCTGTTCTGCTGACATATTTTCTTTCCCTTTTCTTGTTTTCAAGGTACAATTTCACAGTATCTTTCTGCCACTTATACCCACCATGTCAGGAGAAATTATTCACATGCTCCAACTATGGGAATTCATCAAGTTGCAAAAAGAAAAAAGACAAAATATGAGGAAGAATGTCATGAATTATCACCGTTGCTTTTCTAGATTCTATTAGGGCTCAGGCCCAAATAGAAAGAAAATTTTTTTCCTTCCTTCCAACCATAGACTTCTCCATGGAAACCCACCTCTGCAATTTAAAGGGGAAGAAGTTATGGTGAAAAAGCCAAGAACTTAGTGTGAGAAAGCGATAGGAAATATCAGATGGAAATTTTTTAAAATTATGTGCCAATAAAGCAACTAACATGTGCTGACTTAGGTGCTTCTTTGAGAACAAGTTGTGTCGAACTTTGACTCAGAATAAGAGTGTCTGCCTTCGGCTCGGGTCGTGATCCCGGGGTCCTGGGATCGGGCCCCCTGCATCAGGCTCCCTGCTCCACGGGGAGCCTGCTTCTCCCTCTCCCACTCCCCCTGCTTGTGTTCCCTCTCTCGCTGCATCTCTCTGTCAAATAAATAAAATATTTTTTTTTAAAGGTGGGTTTAAGATGATTTTTTTTTTAAGATTTTATTTATTTATTTGACAGAGAGAGACACAGCGAGAGAGGGAACACAAGCAGGGGGAGTGGGAAAGGGAGAAGCAGGCTTCCCGCGGAGCAGGCAGCCCGATGCGGGGCTCAATCCCAGGACCCTGGGATCATGACCTGAGCCGAAGGCAGACGCTTAACGACTGAGCCATCCAGGCACCCCCAAATAAATAAAATCTTAAAAAAAAATTAAAGTACATTGTAGATGAATTCTGGAAATTCAACCATGTTTTACTTGGGTGTTCTATTTTTCAACAAGCTTATCTTTTGCTTAGCTTTCTCAGGGAGAAATTAAAGATTAAGAAACTCTTAGAGGAGGGGCACCTGGGTGGCTCAGTCAGTTGGGCAGCTGCCTTCGGCTCAGATCATGATCCCAGGGTCCTGGGATTGAGCCCCGCATTGGGCTCCCTGCTCAGCAGAGAGCCTGCTTCTCCCTCTCCCTTTGCCTGCCGCTCTGCCTACTTGTGCTCTCTAGCTCTCTGTCAAATAAATTAATTTTTAAAAAATCTTAAAAAAAAAAAAGAAACTCTTAGAGGAAAGGAGATGTGGCCATGTGTGGGACCCCCTGGGAACATGCACGAAGACACAGTGGGCAGGACCACGGGCTGCACAGTAAGGTGGGAGCAGACATGATTCCTCAGGCCATGCAGTCACTCTAACTCAAAAGGCAGTGCTTTGTTTTTTTCAAAGACACATTTAATTGGAGAAAAAAGACTATTTAAACCTTTACTGCCTAGTGTAGAAACAGTTCCTTCACATTCAATCAAGGTGGGAGACCTAAAGCAATATAACTAATCTTCCCTGTCCATGTTAACAAGGTATTGTAAACACCAAGGAAAAAAGTCCTAAGTGTGGATTAAAATTCTGGAGCACAATATAAAAGCTCCTTACGTGAAAAATCCACTCCCTTTGGTCTGTCAACTTCTTCAAAATGGCACCCAACCAGTTATAAACTTTTCCCCCTGATCCTGGATGCATTAGAAATGTACTGCATATGTCTTCAGGTTTCCTGAGTATGAATGAATTCTACCTTAGGAGATAAATGGTTATTTCGTAAGAAGAATCATATTTGAAACTGATCCTACTATTTCTCTGTGAACAGATATTTCAGTCATGCTGTAGGCAGAGAGTCTGAATGTTGTCAGAGAAAATTAATAAACAATTATGGCATTCAGTGTACCTTTGGGTAAATAGAAAAAAAAAAAAAAAACCCAAACCTTTTTGTGAGGAACTTCTAGTAATCTAACTGGTATCTAGGTTTCTCCAGGAGCAACTTAGGGGATAATTACTCGATGACACTGGCAACTTTCACAATTGTGTTTTCACACCATCAGCCTAGATAATATTCCACTCATCCTCCCAACACTTACACACACACACACACACAACCACATACAAGAGCTTGGAGAGTTCTGTGGGCACCACTTCTCTAGCACTCAATTCCAGTGAGACCTGCCACGTCTGTTTCCTCCTATCTCTTCTACCAGCCCCATGAGCTGACCAAGAGAGAAATTCTGCCAAGTCAACGAGGTCCTTTGAATTTTAAGAGACTCAGTGATGTACTTACTAATATAGCAAAGACATAAGATGAATGAAGAAGAAAGAACACCTACTAGGAGGCTGGTACCAGGAAATGAGTCTTTGGGGGTCTTCCATGGAAGTTTCCAGGCCATGGTGCTAACCAGCGTGAATCCTAGGGTCCAAGATCAGTCTGGAAAGAACTGTTTTTTTTGTTTTTGTTTTTGCAACCATCAAAAAATGGGTTCCTGACTCTAGATCTTCCAGGACACTTTCAGTTTTCCCTCTCTATTACGTAAACCTGTGGCTCGTGGTCACACCCACCCCCAAGTACTCAGGTCTGGGCACTGGGTAGAGTTCAGTATGTTGCTTCCCCAGGGGGACCCTGTAGATGGACATGTTAAATGTGACATGCCCCAAACCACACTCTCTTCCTCTCCATCTCCCCTCCATCCTCCACAGAACAGCATTGAGAACAAACCTCTCTTCTGCTTGAGAGAACCACAGGGTCTCTTTCACGAGTCTCCCCCTCTTTCTGGCTCTGGAAACTGGGTAGGCCTCTCCATCCCGTGTCTAGCTACCTACTTAACTTACTTTCGAAATTCCACACTTCTTTCCATCCCTGAATCCGCTGTTGGGTTCTGGCCTTGAACATTATTATCCTGGACGACCCCGCCAGCGTTCTCAGCTGCCTTCAGGCTGTAATAAACACGGAGAGCTCTGGTAACGAATCGCTGAACGAATTGCCTGTGGTTTGAATTCTCACCTGGGGTTTTCCCATCAGAATCTTGCCCTTAACATCGCCGTGGAGCGAACAACAAATAGCAAGAAGTGTTTTATCCAGGGAAAAGCTGGTCACTTTTCCAACGAATGTTTTCAATATTTTGTGTCCCTTTCAAGCTTGGTTTGCTAAAGGATCAGTACCCCCCGGGGCCCTCTGTCCTCAGGGAGTCACACGCGCTGCGCCTTCTTCCCACCTGCTGCAAAGACGAGGGCAAGCCCGGGGAGGGGCCCCGGAGGGCAGTGAGGCCGACCCGGAGGTGGGGGGTACGGCTCAGCGGCAGAGGCCCCGGGTTCCATCCGGCTGGCTCCTCATCCTCCAAACGGTGCCGGCTGAGCCATCCTACTGTCTTACTTCCCTTCCTCATTCACTGCCTGCGCCCCGGAAATTCAAACACTTCACCCAAGACGTGCATTTTGACGCCACCCTGTTTAGACTCCTCGAGCCTCGAAGCCACTCAAGCTGGCCGGCAGATAGATGTTCACGTGGTCTATTGGTTTCCTGGGGCAGGTGTAAGGTGCGGACCCCCAGGCTTGCCTGGCGGCTGCATGCCCCGCACCCCGGCCTCCAGGGTCGCTCTGCCCCCTCCCCTGCGCGTGGGAGACCTCCCTCTGCCTCTCTCTTGAAGGACACCTGTGCTTACAGGGGGCCCACCGCACAACCCAAGGCAAGATCCCCACTTGGAGACCCCCAATGTAATCACAGCTGCAAAGACACTTGGTCCCTGTAAGGGAACACAGGGGCTAGGGACTGAGGCCTGCTACCTTTGGGGCCCTTATTCAGCCTGGGAACCCCTAGACTCAAAACAAGTGGGCCACCATACCCCCAAACCCGTCCTGCTGGCCTCTGTTTTCACTACTATTGAAAGAAGGAAAAACAGAAAAGGGAAGAAGAAGAGAAGAGGTCTGAGGAAAAGTACCTTAGTTTCCTTTCTTTTCTGTGAAGTTTTTAGGAGGAGGAATCAAAAGTCTTCCGTTTGACTTTTCTACTCATCTCCTCTCTCCATCACCAAAACTTTGGTCCAACAACAAGCAGAGGACACTAGGTGACTCGGTGGGGGGATGCTACCGCAAAGTGACGGCTGTTGAGAGGCCAGAGTCTGCCGAACATTAAAACCAACCAACCAACCAACAAACTGCTTTAAATCACCCAGCTAGCCTGCATGTGCGAACGGCTATTTCATCCTCTACAATTTCCTTTCCTTTCATCACTCCCTTCTTTTATCATTCCTTCTTTTAAAAGTATACCCAGAAATATCAGTCAACATCAAACACACTCCTATGCAGAAATGGCAAAAAAGAAAAAAAAGAAACTTTTGGTATGTGTCAAAATGGGAATTATTAGCTGCCAAAACAAGAAGACAAATAGTTCACAGATGTCTAAGACATTTCCATTGTAGTGAAAGAACAGTCATTTCCTCTACCACTTCTTGTCCGTACTCCTGCTCTGCATTTTCCAGGCACTCCCCAAAATTTCTAGTCCACGGAAGGCCTCACTCAAGGGCTGTTACAGTTTCAATCCAAAACTATCTGTGCCCATCATCGTGGCCGATGGTAGAGAGGGAAGAGCACTCCGTCTTCTTTCCCAACCATGGCAGCCCCTCTTTGCTTCCCAGCTCGGAGAAAGAAATTCAATCTCTTTCAGATGTCCCTAGCGTGAAAGGAGTGTGAAAGGGAAATAGAGCAAAAGACCTGCTAAATTCTAACATTATAAATGGGCAAATTTGCATCCTTGTCTCTGCTTAGCGATATTTTAAATAGGATGGGAACCACCTGTCCAAAGGTCGGGATCATTTCAGAGCACTATGCGCCTCACCCTCAATAACCAACAAATCTATCACCTATCTAGATAGATACCTTTTTTTTTCTTAAAGATTTTATTTATTTATTTGTCAGAGAGAGAGAGAGGAAAAGCACAAGCAGAGGGAGAAGCATACTCCCCACTGAGCGGGGAGCCTGATACGGGACTCAATCCCAGGACCCTGGGATCATGACCTGAGCCAAAGGCAGACACTTAACTGACTGAGCCACCCAGGCATCTCTACCTATCTGCCTGCCTACCTACCTACCTACCTAGAGACATTATTATTTTTCTAAACTATTTGAAACCCATTTTTGGACATTATGTCTTTTTATCCACCATCTTTTTACTGTAAACTTCCATCATAATCTTTTTATTATTCATGTCAGCATATATTTCTTAAGAGCAAGGACGCTTCCTTACCATGGCACAAATTTCAAATTCAGAAAATTTAACACTGGTAAAATAATATTATCTAATATACAGTCTATATTAACTTTAGCTAATTTTACTAACAAAATCCTTTATAGAAATTTCTGTCTCAAACTAGGGCCCATTCTAGCATCACATATGAATTTAGTTACTCTTTAGTCTTTTTAAATTTGGAATGGCTTCTCAAGCTTCTTGTTTTTCATGAGATCGACATGTTTCTGAACAGCACATGCCAGTGATTTTGTAGAATGTTCTTCAATTTATGTTGTGATTAGAGTAGACTCAGGTTGTGAATATTTGGGAGGAATATCATAGAAATGGTGTTTCCCTCCATCATGCCAGGAGGCATGTGATGTCAGTTTTTCCCATTATTAGTGATGTTTGCTTTGATCACTTGGTTAAGGTTGTGTTCAGCAGGTTTTTTCCCCCTAAAATTATCATTTCCCCTTGTAATTAATAAGTAACATATAAGGAAATATTCTGAGACTATATAAAATCCTGATCCTCATCAAATTTTTACCTATGTTTTTAGCATTGATTTATGAATTTTGCCTGAATCTATCATTGTTCTGATGGCGGCCAAGGGGTGATTTCCTAACTTATTATTACTTCTATTATTACTTCACACACCACCATAAGGAAAAATTTCCCTTCTTCCATATTTATTTATTTAAGTATCCAAGGATTATAATCACTTGTCATTATTCATGCTCAAAGCATGTCCAATTTGACCAGTGAGAGGTCCTTCAAGTTGACTTCTGGGTCCTTCTGAGTTGTCCCCATCATCTTTAAGCACCGACATTCTAGCACAGAAAGATACCTTAGGTTCATCTTGTACTTTCCCTGGTCCAGCCCTAGAGTCAGTGATTTCTAAAAGTATCTCCGGTTCCTTTTGGGGGGGGATGGTATTTAAAAATCAAGATATTGGGCTAGCATTGCTGTTTGTTACAGAGGTATAATTTCTTCTAGGCCTTTTAGCAGACAAGTCTGGGGGGAAATGGCAGTTTTATATATGTATAATTTCACACTGATGCCTCTAATTCCCATCCAGAGCCAACAGGCCACCCTTACTTAGTTCCTTCTCTAACAGAGAGGGGCTCAGTTTCCAACACCAAATATGCGTTCGTTTTTCCAATCACACAAAAATACACACAAATGAAAATAAATTCACACAAAATATCAGAATTGCTATACCCTTAAACACCAAAAAAAAAAAAAAAAAAAAACCAACCCCAAAACCCTGCTATGTAGAGGTTAAGATGTTTGCCTTTTTTCCCGTCTTTACAATTAAAACAAAGCACTGTGTAAAACATTTACTTGGATCTGTTCTTTTCCTTTTCAATGTAGTTATGTTTGATTTGTTTCTGTTTATATTCAGTTTTAGAGTATCTGTACACACACTTGGGTCAATTTAACTTGTTTTACTATGTAAAACATTGATGTATCCAAGAGTTAAAAGAATACTAAAAGTGATGCTCAGAAAAATTGCAAGAGGCTGTTCTCCGGGGATGCACACAGGTGGTGGGATGGAAGTGTGGTCCAGGAGGTCCTATTGGACGGGAAGCCGACCGGTGCCTTTTTCTGCCACTGAGGTTCCTTTCTCCCCGAGTAGCCGTGCCTCAGAAAGGACATACTGCCAGGACTTTAGAAATAACGGAACGGAACATAAAGTGGTTCTGCTTTGCTTAGTCCTGAGACTCAGACAGCTGTAGTCACAAGAGGGTCGTCAAAGGTCTTCAAAGCCCAAGTGAGAGCCAGGGGGTGTAGCTCAGTGGTAGAGCGCATGCTTAGCATGCATGAGGCCCTGGGTTCAATCCCCAGCACCTCCAGTTTTGGCTTCCCTTCTCCACCTGCTCTTCTAACATCTGCTGCCCCAAAGAGCTTGTCAAACTTGAGCTGTCCTGGCTGCCGCTGTTCTTTCTTCACCTCCCTGGGACACAGGAGGTAGTTTTGCTCCTTTGCTGAGTTCTGTGTTAATCCTGCTATTCACCCAATCTGTACGAGCACTGTCGGCGTCTCGAGCACGTGGGCCTCTGCCGGCCACCACCGGTGGGCTGCAGAATCCAGCAGCGTTGTTAGGAGAGAGGGAGACCTCAGGCCCAGAGACCCTGACCCCGCCCACTGAGAAGCTGTCGCCGAAGGTTCTTGGTCTCATGGTGAAGAATTCAAGGGTGGACACAACACGGTGGATGAGCGACACCAGCAGGAAGGTTTATAAAAGTGAAAGTACCATCTCAAGACGTGAGAGCGGGCAGCTCAAGGGAGACAGGGCTGTGCGCCCTGGGGTTGGGCTTCTATATTTTACGGACAGGTGTTCACGAGGGGGTGGAATATTCATTAGTTGGGGGTGTGGTGGTTTTCTTCCTTATTTGACCAGGGCTTTCCTGTCGTGGCGCCGCCACCGTGGGCCTGTCTGGTGGGATCCGGCCTCTCGTGGACGCTGCCAGGACAGGCCTCTGACCTTCCCCACAGCCAGCCACGGCCTCCTCCTTGCTGGCCTCTGGGCATCCCGTTAGAGCCTCACTAACCACCTCCAACAGTAGCAAGCAGTTCTCCCAACCGCACCACTTCCAGTTGTGTGGAATCTGAAAGCATCTGGAAATGTGGGTCTGTGTGGCCTGATGGACAAGTCATCTGATCCTGGATCAGAAGGTTAAACACTTCCTCTCTCTTATGGTTTATTCTTATTATTATTCTATCTCTTTCTAACCCAGCTTGCAGAGGGCTTAGTAGCTTGCACTGAAATACTTCACTAGATTTCACTGCCGGTGGTGGATGACTTAATGCACCTTTTCCACCAGGGACCCTCAGCTCTGGAGCTTACTCACAGAAAAGCCGTTACACGGCAAAATATGACAAACAAGGATAAGATAGCAGTCACCTCGGCTGAAATCAGGTCGAGAGAAACATACTTTTCTGGGTGTTCTACGGGTGTTCTACGGGTGGTCTGAAATGGCAAGTATTCTGAATGCCCATGTCCAAGATCAGTCCAGGGGATGACTCATCTCTCTGTCGCCCCATCAAGTATGAGCTCTTGCCCTCCCCAACACCGTAGATCTTTTCAACCTCAATCCACTGATTTTCCAGGAACACCTTCCTTCCAAACTTCAGAGCAACCTATCTCCAGATCAGAGTTCTTTGCAGAGTTTCGGATTCTGATATCACAGTGCCTCAACAGAAATCCACAGGGCACAACGCAAGCATCTCAACACCATCTTGCTTTTACAAATCTAATCTTATTTTCAGTCACCAAAGGAAAGAAGCAATCAAGGTACTAAACATCCAGACAGCAGAAAAGCAGCCTCCTCTCCATCTAAAGAGGCCAAGAAACCTCGGTATCTTCCATAACGCGCTCCCCCTTCCCTCCCTGTGCACCCGGAGCTCACAAACCATCCTCCTGACTCCGCCGTATTGCGTCTGCACAACCCTGCTGGGCCCGAGGAGGGGGGCTGCCCCGGGCGTCACCGACTGTTGGGCGAGCCGGGCTTCTGCTGAGGCAGGAGCAGGATGGGAGAAGGGAAGGAGCGCCTCGCAAATGCCGGGAACAGTCTCTTCCGGAGAAAGGTGGGTTTCAATGAGCTTCTTTCTAGGAGTTAGAAATAAGCGGAGCAAATGAGAACTTTCTTCTCTTTTGCACTTCAGGTAAAACCTTATCAAATCCAGCGCTTGCAGCATCTCGCTTGTGCTCCATCCCCCCAGTCCCGCTCTGCTCCCGACCTGCTCCCACCACGTCCACGCGCAGAAAGCGCGCAGTCTCCGCAGCTCGGGAGCTTCAAACGAGCTTCACGCGTCCCCAGAGCGCGCAGCCTGTCCAGAATCGTGAGGCTCCGAAGCCACCACAGTCCCGGGCAAAATGGGCCAGATCCCCTGGTGGGACCAGCCCGCCTCCCTGGAGAGAAAAGGAGGGCTTCTCTGGCCTCACACCGGCAGGAATACGCGGAGAGATGTAAGCGCAGCTTCGCCAGCCTCACCTGCCCGCAGATTCTATTCCTTCCGAGGATGTTTTCCTTGCCCTCCTCCCCTTCCTCCCTCCCTACACTACACCCTCTCCCCGCACCACTGTGTGCCCCCGAAGACTCCACTGAAGCCCAGTGCACCCCCAGGATCCTTATCGCCCACTTTAATCTCTGCACTGACATTTTCCACCTCACTTTCTAATTTCCTTCGTCCCAGTTCAGCTCTTCCCCGCACAGGCAGAGGCTCGGCCTGGTTGGGGCGTGGTGCGCGGCTGGGGGCAGACCCTCAGTAGACGAATGTTGTTTCCTGTGCTGGGGAGGAAGAATCTGGAAAAGAATCAAAACAGTTTTGGAGAAAATCATCCAAAACCTCACATCCAAATTTACCCCCTTACCAAATTTGGGCTAAACGCAAAAAAGCCTCCACTGGAGACTGGGATTTGAGAACCTGTCCAGACAAAGTCAGGGTTTCATTAAAACTCACCCAGGAGGTGGGTCCCTCGCAGTTGCCATTTCCGGGGTCCAGAGAGAATTGTTCCTGAAATTCTGAAAACCCCTGAAAGTGTTTCTACCTTATTTAACCAAATAAGGTCGAATTGTTGTAAGAGTTTCAAAGGCTCACAGATGGATAAAACCAGTTCTTAGGCACCAGTGTGGAGACCACAGTTTGAAAAGCAGTAATGAGACAGTATGTCCTGGAGGCGGGGAGGTTTTCAAGGACATCCTTCTTTCCCCGCTCTTCTTTTCTTGTAAAGTAAAATGCACAAGCTTAATTAATGAGCTCTATGGTTATGACATATACATGCACCATGTAACCAACACCCCAGATAAGATCCAAGATTTTTCAGCTCCCAGGAGCTTCCTGGGTCCTCATCACAAGCTGTATCACTTTCTGACCTCTACCATCATAGAGTAGTTTTTCTTGTGTTTTGAAATAAAATAAATAGAATCATACAACATGTATTCATTTGAGGATTCTTTCCATCAATTTTTTAAAAAATTAAATTCACCCATATTGTTGCTAGTAGCAGTAGCTTGTTTTCATTGCTCTGTAAGCATCCCATTGTATGAAAACTCTACATCACATTTTATTAATTCATTTTATGTTTGAAGTCCATTTGGAGTGCTCCGAGTTTTTGGCTGATGCGTCTAACTCTACCCCAAGCATTCCTGTACATGTCTTTCAAGTGTAGAGGGGAATTTTTTCCCTTCTTCCCTTCTAGGTTCTTTGGCTGGTCTAATAATGAAATTAATGTTCTAAAATAATTGCGAATGTTTCTAAATTCTACATCTGTACTCTTAATTCTTATTCTTAATTCAAGTTCTCTGAGTTTCTCAAATAATTGGGTTCATGCTAATGATCTGTGGTTTAAAATAGGTGTGGCAGATGTTAGTAATGCACTAACAGAAAAAATATATAATTTTAGCATTCATGGGCAACTGCAAAAGCACTATAAAAAATAAATTCATATAAGATCAATTAACAGGAGAAAAACAAATTTTATATATATTAAGGCCCCACAAAAATATGAAACTCAAAGAAATAATCAAAGCAGGAAGCTTCTATAGCTTTTAGACAATGGAATCATACATTTGTAAAGAATTTACATGACAAAGGGGCTTGGACTTGGGGTAGTAAATGGTGAAGAAGCAACAAGGTTTATTTATATAGCTTTCTCTACCCTAAATTCCCTGTCTCTGGTACTAAGGATGCCTTCCACCCTCTTGGTACAGGGAGGGTGCCTTTCACATGAGACTTATCTCCTGCTTTCAGAGACACCAAAGAGAATCAGAGTGTCCTTCTTGCACTGGCTATTTCTCAAATACATTTACATTTAATTTAAAATAATACACCAAAGTGGCATATTTTGGGGTGGCACGTACTACTCCCCTTCACAAAGGAAATACTCATGCATTTCTCTTAGTCATAAATGCAGTTGTGGAGTCTCAGGGTCAGAGTTATATGTATATTTAGTTTTAGTCACTATTTCTAGGGGTGCCCGGCTGGCTCAGTTGATGGACCCTCCAACTCTAGATCTTGTGGTTGTGAGTTTGAGCCCCAACGTTGGGTGTAGAGATTACTCAAATATAAAATCTTTTAAAAAATGTTTCCAAATAGTTTCCCAGCGTGGGTGCTAGTTTGCAGTCTCATCAGCAATGCCTGAGAGTTCCAGTAGCTCCACATCCTCAGGAGGACTTGATATTGTCAGTTCTTCTAAGTTGCTGGTGATGCTGGTGAAGACAAGTATTATTTCATTGATTTTAAATTTGAATTTGCCTGTTAGCAAAAGATGTTGAGCACCTTTTAAACTGCTTATTGGATATTTGGGGCATCCCCTTTTGTGAAGTTCATATTAATTTGCTCTTTCTTTTTGAGATTTTAATCCTTTCTTGGAGTTTTGTAGAAGTTCTTCACATATCCCAAATAAGAGTCTTCTGTAATTTAAAGTATTGAAATATCTTCTCAGACTGTGGCTCATCTTCCTTTCTTTTTTTAAAGATTTATTTATTTGAGAGAGAGACAGATAGCAAGAGAGAGCACAGTGGAGGGGGGGGGGAAGCAGACACCCTGCTGAGCAGGGAGCCCAATGTGGGGCTCGGTCCCAGGACCCTGGGATCATGACTTGAGCCGAAGGCAGACGCTTAACCGACTGAGCCACCCAGGTGCCCCCCCCTTTTAAAAGATTTATTTATTTATTTATTTATTTATTTATTTATTTTCATCTTCCTTTCTTAAGGAGGAGCGGGCTTGAAAAACTTTCTAAGAAGAGGAAAAATAAAAGAAGGGGAAAGATGTTGAAGACACAGGAGAAAGTTCCATCCAGAGATCTTCCTGGTGCTTTAAAATATATATATATATATGTATATGTATATATGTATATATATACATATATATATGAGATTTTATTTACTTACCTTAAACAGAGTGAGAGAGAGAGAGCATGAGCATGGGGGAAGAGCAGATTCCCCACTGAGCAGAGAGCCCCACCTGGAGCTCAACCCCAGGACCCCGGGATCATGATCTGAGCTGAAGGCAGACGCTTCACCGACTGAGCCCCCCAGGCGCCCCTTCCCGGTGCCTTTGCAGAAAACAGACCCCAAGCAGTTTGCTGGGGCTGATTGGGCACAAGTCTCTGCAGCAGAAACTGTTATCTGACCCGTCATCCTCCTGCATTTCTCCTCGTGCAGCGTTTCAGAGGATACAGTTTGGAGGTTTAAGAAATAGTGGGATTTGAGACCGTGGATCTTGCAGCCAGCCAACCTCCGTGTCTTTGAAGACCCCTCAGGAAATAGGGCTCATGTTTCTAGGCGGCTGAGGGCCTTTCTGTTGTGAGAGGTGAGGCTGGTGGTGGTGCGTCCTTTCCTCGGGAGGGTTCAAAACCAAGCGTACGCACCTCCCCGTCCGTCTCGGGCGATCCTGCCCTCTTCTCCGTTTACAGACCCGGTTGGCGCGCTGTCGTGGGAGGGGCCGCAGCAGCCGGCGGGTCGTGTGCGCCCTGGGCCTGCGCCCGGACGGCGGGCAGTGCCCGCGCGGGGAAGACGAGGGGAGGGCAGGGGAGGGCAGGGGCGGGGGAGGCGGACGGCTCGTCCCGGGCTTCTTCAGCCCTAAGCAAGAAGCCCGTCACCGCATCCCGGTGCCCGGGAATCCTTGGTTCCCTGCGGCGCGGTCGCTAAGCGCAAGACGGAGAAACCACCGGAAGAAGACGCTCCATCGTTTCACCTTGAATTCTTTCCATTTTCTGAGCGGTGAGTCGTGCAACAGCCGAAGGCGCCCGCGCAGAAAGCACCTTCCTGTTTGTACCTGTTTCTCCCCCTTTCGCCCCTCCTCCTCTGCTAACCTACCTGCGTCTCCAAAGATCTCACTTCCACACATGGATTTCTGCGCAGCCCTGTTTCTGGGGTGAGTGAATGGGTGGCATTGAATAAAACAGGAACGGACATTGAAGAGTACCCTGGCCCTACAAATGAAAACTTCACTATTTGAAAGAATGACTAAAAAGGCTCTTCTTCACCAGCCGAAATAGCTCAGTTGGGAGAGCGTTAGACTGAAGATCTAAAGGTCCCTGGTTCGATCCCGGGTTTCGGCACTTCGGTTTTGCTTTGGTATAGCTCTCACCCCTTTATGCAAGGGTTGGGACCTAGTTCCAAAAAGTGTGTCTATACCTACAACTTTCACTTCTTTTTGCAAATCCGATCATGGAGTGTACATTCATATTGTTATCACCCTCTCTCGGTTGTCTATCCACTGAGGTCTTCTATGAAATGTTAACTGACATAGTGAATATTTTATTTAAAGTTTTAAAATCTAAGACATTCCAATATGCTATGTGCTGTTCCACTTATGATTCATTTCTGTTTTGATGGTGTGTGTGTGGTGTGTGGTTTTTAATCAGGAGAACTGTAAGGGGAAAACCTGAAAACTAGAAAAGGAGCCCCCTACAGTGTATGTAGTAGGATGTATGTGGGTGTGGTGTATGCAAGGACAATTTTGCAATCAGAAAATCTGGGTTTGTATCTTGAGTCTACGCCATTATTAAACTGCTGGAATCAGAGACACTCTTGAGCATCGTTGAGCTTTTAAATGGCTATAAGAACATTCTGAGTTTTCTTGTTGACAAGACATTCCTTCAGTCTTGCACCCCTGTCTAGAATTTGCACATCTTAAGTTATTACTGTTTTGGTATTCAGGGAAGAATGAAAATAAGCATTGCAGTAAGCATTACTCTGTTGAGCATTCACAAGGGAACCCAGAATACAGAAAAATGAAAGCATATGGACAGTAAAGTCATCAAGACACAGGGACAAATACCCCATATTTTCCTTCAACTTCTTGAAAGTATTTGTTAGGAAGAATGGGTCATTCTTATGTCTTTTTGAACTGTTATCTTTTCAAATTACTGTCTTGGCTTCACAACATTTTTTTTTTTAATTTTAAGATGTATTTATTTTGAGGAGGGGAGGGGCAGAGGGAGACACACACAGAGAGAACCTCAAGCAGACTCTGGCTGAGCACAGAGCCCAACACAGGGCATGATACCACGACCCATGAGATCATGACCTGAGCCAAAACCAAGAGTCAGATGCTTAACCAACTGAGCCACCCGGGCGCCACGACAGTATCTGTTTTTCCCTGACAACTCTGGACACCATCAGGAAAATAACCTGCAGTACTCCAATGGTAAGAACTGCCTCAAGTTGCAAGTGGAAAACTGGTACAAAATGAGAATCAACATCAGGGCAGGGACACTGACTTCACATGAGCTTGGAATTACACACTTTGTCCATTAGCCACATACCCCTCCTCAACTCAGAAGATGGGCAGTCTGTCTCATTAAAAAATATTTGATCAGACAAACAGCATCCCTGCGTGTTTTACTGCCTAGCACATGAATGCTTCCTTTACCTTCTATTGAGGGGGGAGGTCTAGGGTAATTCCCAAACATAATGAGTCTTCCACTCAGTATCTTAAAAATGAGGTCCATGATGTCTACATACAAAGGGAATGTCTGTAAAGATCAAAGGAGATCATTCATATGAATGCATTCTGTCAAGTCCTCTCATGGTATGAAAGACCATGTTTCATATTCTCTGGCTCTAGGATTCTCCCAAAAGAGCACCTAAACAGATAATGTCTTCTGTAGCCAGAGCTGTCCTATGGAAATAGAATAAAGCCATAAATGAGAGCCACTTTTGTAATTTTACATTTTCCAGTAATCATATTAAAAAATAAACAAGTTATATTCATTTAAAATATATTTAAATAATTTGAGATGTCTAAAACATCATTCAACAATCAATCTTAAAATTATTAGTGATATATTTTACATTTTAAATATCGAATTAAGTCTTTGAGATTCCGTGTATATTTTACACTTACAGCACATCTCAGTATTTCAAGTGTAATTCTCAGTGTGGCTACCAGCTACCCTTTTGGACAGTGATGAGTTAAACATATACTTTATATATTTGCAGATTTTCTGAATTGAGTATATGTGGCATGAGTGCATTCTGTCTCTAAATTTAGATGTTTAATGCCTCTGAATAATTCTGTATTAAATGAATCCATAGTCTGAAGATGGCTACAGACATTTAATTTTTTTAAAATTCCCATCTTGTTCATGGGGCAAACAGAAAAAGAAAGCATACCTTCTTATTATGAATTCCTGAGAATCCAATAGACAGATACCCAGTTTTCTCCAAGTGCAACACAACATTAAGACCAAGCAGTGTTTCTACAAACTTTCCTAATATTGTAAAGCATCATAAACCTGATATTTTACAACATCAAACAGTCAAGATAATTGTCTTCATTATTTACACACACTCACACAAACACCCATCAGTTTTATGTCTGATACTTCTCTAGTCCCTCTTTCTGTAAAACCTATCACCTAATGTGTTTGGTTTTATTCTAAAAATTCCAAATGACCTATCTGATAAAGGGTTAGTATCCAAAATATATAAAGAACTTATATAACTCAACACTGAGAAACCAAATAATCCAATTAAAAATGGGCAGAAGACGTGAACAGACATTTCTCCAAAGACATATAGATGGTCAACAGACACATGGAAAGATGCTCAACATCACTCATCATCGGGAAATGCAAATCAAAACCACTATGAGATATCACCTCACACCTGTCAGAATGACTAAAATCAAAAACACAAGAAACGGCAGGTGTTGGCGAGGATGTGGAGAAAAAGGAATCCTCATGCACTGTTGGTGGGAATGCAAACTGGCGCAGCCACTCTGGAAAACAGTATGGAGGTTCCTCAAAAAATAAAAAATAGAACTACCCTATGATCCAGTAATCACAGTACTGGATATTTACCCAAAGAATATGAAAACACTACTTTGAAGGGATATATGCACCCTTACGTTTATTGCAGCATATTTACAATAGCCAAATTATGGAAGCAGCCCAAGTGTCCAACGACAGATGAATGGATAAAGAAGATGTTGTATAGGGGCGCCTGGGTGGCTCAGTTGGTTAAGCGACTGCCTTCGGCTCAGGTCATGATCCTGGAGTCCCGGGATCGAGTCCCGCATCGAGTCCCGCATCGAGTCCCGCATCGAGTCCCGCATCGAGTCCCGCATCGAGTCCCGCATCGAGTCCCGCATCGAGTCCCGCATCGAGTCCCACATCGGGCTCCCTGCTCGGCAGGGAGTCTGCTTCTCCCTCTGACCCTCCTCCCTCTCATGCTCTCTGTATCTCATTCTCTCTGTCTCAAATAAATAAATAAAAAAAAAAAAGAAGATGTTGTATATATATATATATACCAATATATTCCATTGTATATGGAATATACATCAAAGTCATCAAAAAGAATGAAATCTTGCCATTTGCAACACCATGGATGGATCTGAGGGTATTATGCTAAGCAAAATAAGTCAGTCAGAGGAAGACAAATACCATATGATTTCACTCACATGTGAAATTTAAGAAATAAAACAAATGAACATAGGGGAAAAAATACAAACCAAACAGAGTCTTAACTACAGAGAACAAAGCAATGGTTTCCAGAGGGGAGGTGGGTGGGGGATGGGTAAAGTAGGTGATGGGGATTAAGAGAGGACACTTATGATGAGCACTGAGTAATACATGGAAGGGTTGAACACTATATTGTACACCTGAAACTAATTTAACACTGTATATTAACCACAGTGGAATTAAAATAAAATAAAGAAAATAAGAAAATAAAGATTCCATAAGCCAAATGAAAGAAGAACAAATCTGCCAGACAAATCATATTTGTCCAATTTCAGAAATGATGAATATATATATATATATATATATATATATAATATTGGTCATATATGGGGAAACCAGAATGAGAAAGAGTTAACCACTAGAAAGTGGTACCAGGAAATGGGTTTTCTCATAGTCTTCTCATGTAGTTCAAAGAACACAGTCTTAACCATGATAAATCTCAGGGTTCAAGAAATGTCCCAGAGTGAACTTTTTTTTTCTAATGACTATCACCAACAAGCACACTTTTCAGTCTTTATCTGCCCTCTCATATTTGGGTCTACTGATTACTCACAAATCCAAGGCCTGAAACCCAGGTAATTGCCTGAGTTGGTCATGTGACATCCTCACATATGTGCACCACATACGTGGATCTTGAATTTAATACAAGCAAGGCTAGCTCGTCTTCTCCATCTTCCAACCTCCCCACACCACCCTGTTTCCAAAAGAATTTTTATAACCTCCTCTTTTCTGCATTTTCTTCTGGCTGGCCATTTCTAATGGCACGATATCTCTGATAGATAGATAGATAGATAGATAGATAGATAGATAGATAGATAGATAGACAGATCTTTTTCTCTAGTCCTTAAATCTTTGGTCTCACTCATATAATTCAACACTTCTCTCCATCCCTGAATGTTTCAGTCATGCCTTATGAACGCCTTTTGAAAAAGAGATTTTGGACTATTGGCAGGGTCTCCTACATTGCCTGGGTGCCTAGATTCAGAATGAAACGACCCTTTAAATGAAACGCTGAATGTATCGCTCTAGGGTTTCCTTCTAGGGTCATGGCTTTTCTCTATCAAATTCAGTCCTTAACATTCCGATGGAGCAAATAACAAATATTATGACACTTTCTAGGCAGGAAAAAGCTGAATTTCAATGGTCTTGTGTCGCAGGTTAAGACATAGCTGCAGGAAATTAAAAGAGCTGAAAACCGGGACTTGACTGATTCCTTGCCAAGAATGGGAGAAGGAAACTGCAACTACGTTTTAAGGCCACAGTGGGAATTTCTCGGGTTATTATGTGACACGTTTCCAATCTTTTGCCTTCCACTTCAAGCTCTACACTCTGAAGAATCAGTCCCTTTCTCTAGCTCCTGAAGGTCTCCTGCCCAGGGGCTGCTGATGTCCCTTAACACTGAGCTACCATGATGCTCAAGGGGATCGAGGGCCTCAGAAAACAAACTTATCTCCAGATAAGCATTAGCAAAGAGCACTTTCAGAGGGGGGTGTAGCTCAGTGGTAGAGCGCATGCTTTGCATGTATGAGGCCCCGGGTTCGATCCCCGGCACCTCCAAGCTTTAATTTCCCTTTTTACCCTTCTGACCTAACATCACTCATTCAAAGCCATTTTTCAAAAAATACTGATTTAGCACTCATAACTTTTTTCTTGCTCCATTCCTGCACATATGGAAAGAAAAAACATAACCTAACAGATTGCCTTGAATTCCCCTTCATCTCTTGCTGTGAACTTCCATATCACTTAAGGCAACTGGGACAGAAGACAAAGGGAAGGGGTAGGGGGAGAACGGGGCCCTATAACAGCATCTCTTGAACCCGAGCAAAGTCTTGCACATGAATGAGCGACTCACCTTGGTTCCCATTGCGTACTATTATTAAAGAGAGGGAAAGGCGATGAAGAAGAAACAGCATTGTCCACCTATATTTTCTTTAGTTCTTTTCGTTTTCTGGGCCAGAGACAAAAGGCGAGCAGCACAACCCCACTGGCTGTGGCGTCAGGACCCCCCCTGCATGGAGAGCGCCACCAACAGCTCAGCCCCACAACGGGTGCGGAACCCTGAGTCCTTGCGGAGGAGTGGGCCACAGGATGCTGGGCGCGGGAGAAAAGATTGTCGAAAGAAGTAAATACGGATCAACGCATTCTCAACTAGTACTCCATAAAATCATTTTTCCTACATTTCTTCGCTCGTCCCATTTTCACCATTGTTTTAAATCTTTCAATAAAACACTGCCTGCAAACCCCAGTTAACATCAAAGGAAGGCCCCCATGTGAAGAGGTAGGAAAGGTTTTTCTGTCACAAAGGAAAAGAGGTGCAAAGCAAAGGGTGACGAGAGCGCAGGAGTGTTGGATGGCTTTGTGGGTGAAGGACAGCCACTCCCTCTGTCCCTTTGCAGCCGATCCGATCACATCAGCTTTGCATGACCAGGGGACTCCCAGGAATTTCTGCTCCACTGGGGGCACCTGCCTTAGTCTGTTCAGGCTGCCGTCACAGAATACCACAGCCTGGGTGGTTTAAGAACAGAATTATCTCCTCACAGTTCTGGAGGCCGCAAGTCCGAGATCAAGGTGCCTGCAGGGTTGGCTTCTGGTGAGACCTTTCTACCTGGCTTGCAGGCGGCTACCTTCTCCCTGTTTGTTGTAGCCCCACATCGCCTTTCCTTTGTGTGCATACTCCTGGTGTCTCTTCCTCTTCTTATAAAGAGGGCCCCACCCGTAGGACCTCATTTAACCTTTACTACTTCCTGAAAGGCCCTGTCTTCAAATACAGTCACACTGGGGGCTGGGGCATCGACATATGTATTTGGGCGGGGGGGGGGGGGGAGACACAGTTCAGAGAGAGACAGAGAGTATGAGCAGGGGAGGAGCCAAGGGAGAGGGAGAGAGAATCTTAAGAATGCTGCACGCCCAGCATGGAGCTTGATGAGGGGCTTGATCTCGTGACCCTGAGATCATGACCTGAGCCAAAATCAGGAGCCGGACACTTAACCGACTGAGCCACCCAGGTGCCCCCATAACAGCACCTTTTCAGAAACTCTAAAGCTTTGTGGTCTCAAAACTGCTGCTATCTGGGTACTTATTTCCTGTTGGATCAAAGTGTCTTTGGGAGGGAATGAAATTTGTTTCCAGTTCGTAACTCTCACCCGCCACCAGGCTGGGGTGTCCTTATTTCCAGATCCCCTTCTCCAGTGAAAATATCTACAGCCGGCCCTCTGGAGGGGGGCTGTCAGCTTCAGAAACCTGCTTAGCTGCTGACTGGCCACGTGCCCTGGGGCCACTTTTTTGTTACAGGACACATGTTTTGGAGGGAGATAATGTAGTCATGTCATGTATTTTTTCTTATCTGCTTGTTTTCTGTAGGTGTTTAAGCAAAGAGTGTGTGGGCTGTTAGGACACTAAAGTGGAGGGTTCGGTGGAATTAGAGGTCCAACCCAGAGCAATAGTTCGGGTCGCTTTGCAGGTCACACCAAAGACCCCTTGAGTTTTCTATGGATGAACTCAAACGGGCCCCAGGAGACTTCCTCTAGCAAAATGCCTGGGGACCGATGAAGCTATCTGGGTCTCTCCAAGCCGCTACGGCAGAGAGCAACTGTCTCTGCCCCGCGCTGCCTCTCCAGCCCTACTAATTTGTTCTCTCGTCTAGGCTCAAATTGCTAAAAACTATGAGTAAAGCGTAATGAAAACATCTCCTTAGGTAAAGTCAGGCTGGTGCTGCGGACGGAGACTTGCTGGCTCACAGGCCGCTGCTCCGTGTCCTGCAAGAAGTCCTGCTTCTCCGCTCCTTCTACCCTCCTCCCTCCGTCCCCTCCTGCCCTCGGCCTAAGCCGCTGCCTTCTCCCGGAGTAACTCTTACAGGGCCTCGTGTCCTGCGGCGGCCGCGGCTGAGCCGCTCTCCACGCTCGCGAGAATCGCCGCTGGGCGAGGCAGGAGCCCGCGGCAAAAGCGGGCTGACATCCCGAGACAACCCGGACTCCCCCGGCTCGCGTATGCGAAGGGAGGTCTAGATGCCACCGCTCCCGTGGAGTGCCCACACCCTGCCACCGAGCTGTTCAGACACCGCGGCTGCCTTTCTGAAAACCATTCCAAGTTAAACATATTCGGTTGCCGCCTCGCTTTCTGATTTTTCAGGTCTTGTATTCCAAGCTCAACACCCAACAAAACCCTCGCCGGGGCGCGGAAGCTCCCTTCCACCTGGAGCGCCTCTCCGGCCGCCGGCACGTGGGGATCCGAGCCGCGCGGCTCCCCGGCCGCACCGGGAACCGGGCTCCGCCGCGCGCGTTCTCTCCAGGGCGGCGCGGTGCCGCGAGGCGCCCTGCCCGCCGCGCCCGCGCACCCGCCGTCCCGCGCCGTCGGAGCTCGAGAGCCCCCGCGCCCGCCCCCGCGCCCGCCCCCGCGCCGTCGGAGCTCGCGAGACCGCGCGCACCCGCAGCTCGCGAGACCGCGCGCACCCGCAGCTCGCGAGACCCCGCGCACCCGCAGCTCGCGAGACCGCGCGCGCCCTCCGTCTGGCGCCTGCTCGCCCTGCGCCTCCGCTCTGCTCCCCGCCGCCCGCGCCGCGCTCCCGGTCCCCCCTTCCCCACCGAGCCCGCCCGGGGCCAACGTCCTCGGCCGCTCAGCTCACCTGCCGCGGGGTCTCGAGGCCTCCGGCTGCCAAACCCGCCGGTTTCCAGAATCCCCGCGCGCGGCTGTTCAACGTCGTCGGTTCCTGGCTTACCCGGTCCCAGACGATTTCGGATTTCCTCCTAAACTGTCGCACACTTTGGCTGAGGGCCGGAAGCGCCCGCCCTTTGCTCGGGGACCACCTGCTCTAACAGCCGAAGGCCATGCGCCCTCCGCTCCGCTCCAGCCCCGCCTCGCTCTCCGTGCGTCTCCGAGCCGAAGCCGGGGCCGGATCCGCGACCACGGCGCCGGGCCCGGGGATGGCCAGGGATGGCCACGGTGGCGACAGCCGGTGACCCACTTACGGGTGTTCCAGGAGCGCCTGGGACGGTGGCTTCGGTTCTTTCCCACTCCCTCGCGGGGACCAGCGCTCCAGCTCACGCGCGGTTTCGTATCCACGCGCCCCCGGGTGTGGTCCTGGCGGCCGGGCCCGCGCGTGAACTAAAGAGAGAAACGAAACTTTTTATTTCGAGATTATTTCAAGCCTACGGAGAAGTTTGCAAGAGAGTACCAAGAATGACCCCAGACTTACCCACATTTGTTTTCCTCTTCCTCCGCCGTCGGAATGTGCACACACGCAAATGATTGTTTTTCTAACTGATTTCAGAATAATTGCATGCTCTCATGTCTTATCTCTAATAGTTCAGACGTGTTTCTTTTCCTTTTTTAAAAAGGATTTTATTTATCTGACAGAGAGAGATGGAACACAAGCAGGGGGAGTGGGAGAGGGAGAAGCAGGCTCCCTGCCGATCATGGAGCCCGATGCGGGGCTCGATCCTACGACCCTGAGATCATGACCCGAGCTCGAGGAAGACGCTGAACGACTGAGCCACCCAGGCGCCCCAGACGTGTTTCTTAAGAGAGGACGTTCTCTTATAAACTGCAAAACAATTTTCAAGTTCTGAAAGTTTCACATTAATAGGGATACTATTATCTGATAATATCCAGTTCATATTCTAATTTCACCAATCATTCAGAAAAGTGTCTTTTGGAGCAACTTTTCCCCCAGTCCAGGACCCACTTCAGGATCATATATGACATTTGGCTTTCTCTAATGTCCTTCAATCCGGAATGGTTTCTCAACCATTTGTCTTTCTTTGTCTTTCATGACATTGACAGGTTCTGAAGAATTCAAGCCAGTTGTTGAGTCCAATGTCCTTCAATTTGGGCTGATGTGTTATTTCTTTGTGATTGGATTGAGGTTATGCACTTTTGGCAAAAATATAAATGATGTTCTGTTCTCAGTGTGTCACATAGCATTTTTCATTTATTGGTGGTGTTAACTAAATGTAAAAGTTTCCCCTCATTAATTTAGTTTGTAATCTGTGGGGATATATTTGAGGCCATACAAGTACTTTATTCCTCACCAAAATTTTAACCATAGTTTTAAAATGGGTTGATAACTTTTCTTCAATCATTACCATGATGGGTGGCACACTGGTGATACTTTAAATCTATTCTTTTTTTTTTTTTAAGTTTTTTTTTAAAAAGTCCCGACCTGGGGCTTGAACTTACAACCCTGAGGTCAAGGGTCACATGCTCCACTGACTGAGCCAGCCAGGCGCCCCTGAATCTATTCTTTAAATGTATTCTTTCACATTTATGTTTTCTCTTTTTTAAATTGATATATAATTGACATATAAAATTATATTAGTTCCAGGTGTACAATATAATAATCTGTGCTAAATGATCATCAAGTAAGTCTAGTTAACATCCATCACCAAAACCCCCACAAAAGCAAAAACAAACGTCCATCACCACACATAGGTAAACGATTTTTTTCTTGTGATGAGAACGTCTAAGATCTACTCTCTTAGCAACTTTCATAGAAGCCATACAGTATTATTAATGGTAGGTCTTCTGAATTACATATAATAGGGAATAAGGGTGTTCCTATCTTGAGCACAATGTTTAAATCTTTGAAAGATTCTCTACTGAGAAACTACCCAACACCTTCTATGTTGATGTTACCATGCTGTAGGCACACCTTCCAGTTACCGTACTGGACATTTAATAAACAATGCTTATGGTGTTCACGAAGCAAACAGGAAAAAAGAACCCAACTCCTTAATGTGGATGTCCGTGAACCCAAGCGATATCCAGATTCTTCCAGGTGTAAAAACAAAGAAACGTCACTGGGCAATTCTGGAAACCTTCGCAATTGTGCTTCTGTGTGATCAAAAAGCGGAGTACATTTCTCTGCTGCCACCAGCATTTTTATGCACAGGCACATCATACTCACGCATCAGAACTTGAAGATCTTTGTGTTTGATGCTGTTCTAGATTCTTCTTCAGTGACATCCGCCCGTTCTCTCTTTCCTATCCTATTCTGCCAGTTCTATGAGTCAACTAAGGGAAATTCTGCCAGACTAATCAGTTTCTGTCATTTTCATAACAGGTTCACAGGTATTTTTACAAATATAGGTAAGAGCTCACAGTCAGGCAAAGTAGGATGAGAAAGGGCGAACAGATATGAAAAACGTGGTGCCATAAAATGGAACTTCTCTTGGTCTTCAGAAGTTCCGAGGAACCTAAGATTAACCAGTATAAAGACCAGGGCTCAAGGACAGTCTAGCTATGAACTCATTTCTTTATTTTCCACAAGTATCATTAATGAATTCCTGACCCCCAGTTTGAAAAGAAACCTGAGTTCTCACTCCCTTCACTCGTGCAAGCGTGAGCCTAAGACCCCTCACTAATCTGCCTCCAGACCAGCGCCCCTGAGTCTCCTCAGTGCTTAGGAGACAGAGCACAGTGTTCCACACGTGTCTCCCAGTCGACACATCCAAAACCAAACTCATCTCCATCCTCTGTTCTCTCCCCCCAGAAAGATTGATGTTTAGACCCTTTCCGCTTCTCCTGTTTGCTAAGTAACCTTGCAGTTTCGTTTCTCCAAATTTCATTCTGCCTTCCTCACGGCCTGTTTACGTTCTGCCTCATTCTCACACTTTTCCCATTCCCTCTATCCTTCAGGCTGCTGTGCAGTTCAAGCCCTAAGAATTTGCCCTCTGGACTATTGACAGAGCTTGCTAAATTGCCTCTGTGCTTAGAGCAGAACGAAAAAGAGGTTTTAAACAATGCTGAGTGAATTGCTCAGGTTCTATTTTGACGCCAGTTTTCCCCAACAACTCCTGCCCTATTTCTGTGAGCCAACAGGTACACAAAGTGTCCTAGCTGGGGAAAAGCTGAATTTCAATATCCTTGTGTCTTAGGGGAAGGTATTTCTGGAGGAAATCAGAAAAGTCCTAAGAAGACTTGAGTCTTACCACCCATAAGAGAAGACTGAAGCTTTAACGATTCAGCGGTTTAGAATTGCAATGTAAAGTGCAAGTAGCAATTACATGTGTGTGCTTTCCTTCCATCCCAAGTCCTACACATTAAAGAATGACATCCCAAGCAGTCACTCCCTCCTCCAATTCTGGAGCTCTTCCTGTCCAAAGCAAGCTCAGATTCACCCCTTATGTTAACACTACTAACAAAACATGCAGAAATTGAGAGCTTCAGAAAATCAGATGTATCTTAAAGAAGAGTGGGGCGGGGGTGTGTCAGAGTAGTTACCAAGTGTTACAATTGCCCATTTCTTACCCTCTGCATTTTCTTGACCAAACTCTAGTCAAGCTTTCCTCCTCCCTGCGGACCTCTGGCTGTTTGCCCCTGAGCAGGAGGAGGCCTTGAAAAGTAGGCATTGCCCCCCCCCCCCCCGCCCCATTGGCTTATCCTGGGAATCAGCCAACCTCCGCCCCACTGTCATTTCCCTTACCTGCCCAACTTTCCCTTAAAAGTTCTTGCTAAAGCTTTGTCTACCCCTCCTTGCCTGTAAAAGAAAAGCCTTTTCTGTGTGATTTTTGGGACACTTACAGATTTCTGAGTTTGGAGCATTGTCCCTGTTTGTAATAATCCACCTCTGAATAAAGTCTCCCCTTATCTAGGTGCAGATCTCTTTTTATTTGACAGTGGGAGAACGTGTGTTTTGCATGTTTGAGGCCCTCAGTACAATTCCCTGTACCTTTTCTGCCGAAACCTGCTTCTCAAGGAACTCTGACTTATTCCTTCCAATGAGCTTCCTTATTCCCCTTTCTCTTCTTTTTTATTTCCCCTTCCTTTCCTCTTCCCTTATTTCCTCATCACACAGAAAATAAAAACATGACCTAGTGAGTTGCCTTTAATGCTTTCCAGTTTCTGTTTCTGTTCTGTAAGGCTCAGCATCAGTGGAGGTACCTGAGGCCTCAGGAGAGGGGAGGGAGGAAGGAGTGGACTTCTACAGGATCTGGGCATCATGTTTCTGCAGCAATTCTACAAATTCCTTGTCTAGACCTAGATCCCAAAGGTTTCCTTCTATGTTCACTTTCTAAAAGTTGTGTAGGTTTACATCTATAACTATGATCCATTTGGAGTTAATTTTTTGTATAAGTTATGGGACTTAGGCTGAGATTATTTTAATTTTTATTTATTTATTACCGGTAGATGTCCAATTCTTCCAGTGCCAGTTGTTGAAAAGTATATTTTTTCCCCCACCGAATGACTTCTGCAACTTTGTCAAAAACCAGTTTGGAACATTTGTGTGGGCTTATTTATCTATTCTACTCTATTAATCTATGTCTATCTCCCCAATACTCACCAACCACATTCTTAATTATTGTAGTTACGTAATAGTTTAGAAATCAGGTTGGCTTATGTTTTCTCCTATATTGTTATTTTTTAAAGATGGTTTTAGCTATTCTAATTCCTTTGAATTTCCATATAAATTTAAAAACAATCTTGTCTATATCTACAAAAAATTTTGCTGGGATTTTGATAGGTATTTAGGTAAATCTATGTATCAATTTGGGGAGGGGCACCTGGGTAGCTCAGTGGGTTAAGCATCTGACTCTTGATTTTGGCTCAGGCCATGATCTCAGGGTCATGAGATTGAGCACTGCCTGGGGCTCTGTGGTCAGTAGGGAGTCGGCTTCTCTCCTTCTCCCTCTGTCCTTTCCTCCCTCTCAAATAAATCAGTGAACATTTTTTTAAAACTTTGTATTAATTTGGGGAGAACTGACATCCTTACCATGCTGAATCTTGCAAACCATGAATGCAGTATGTCTCTCTGTTTACTTAAGCTCCCTTGACTCCTTTCAACATCACTGTGTAGTGTCCGCATCCAAGTCCTGTATGTGTTTCGTTAGATTTACCTTTTTTTTTGTCAGGGATTATATTTTTCCAGTCTTAGAAATATTGGACATGCATCACTGCATAGGTTTAAGGCACAGAGCTTGGTGGTTTGATTCACATGTATTGTGAAATAATTACCACAGTAGGTCCCACTAACATTCACCTTTTCATATGGATACAATAAAAAGAAAAGAAAGAAAAAAGGAAAACTTTTCTCCTTGTGATGAGAATTCAAAGGATTTACTTTACTGGTATCGCATATTTAGTTTTACTGTCCACATGTTTATTGCCAGTATGTAGAACTACAACTTATTTTTGTATGTTTTTGTATTATCCTGTGACCTTGTTGAATTAAAATTTTTAATTCTGGGGCTCCTGGGTGGGTCAGTTGGTTAAGTGTCTGCTTTTGGCTCAGGTCATGATCCCGGGGTCCTGGGATCGAGCCCCACATCGGGCTCCCTGCTCTGCGGGGAGCCTGCTTCTCCCTCTCCCACTCCCCCTGCTTGTGTTCCCTCTCTCGCTGTGTCTCTCTCTGTCAAATAAATAAATAAAAGCTTAAAAAAAATTTTTTTTTAGTTCTAAGAGGGTTTTTTTTCCCCTCATAGATTCCTTGGGTTTTCTATGTGGATGATTATGTCATTTTCCCTGAGCTCAGTTTAATTTTTTTTCCTTTCCTATCTGTATTCTTTTTAATTTCTTTTCATGCCTTATATTACACTGGCTGGAACTTCCAGCATTATATTGATAAGAGTAGTAAGCACGGACAACACAACATTGACCCCTCTTTGAGTGTGCAAACATTTTGCCTTTCACCATTAAATATAATGTTAGTTGTAGCTTTGTGGGTTGGTTTTTTTTTTTTGCATATGTCATTAATCAAATTGAGGAAGTTCCTCTCTATTCCTATTTTTTTTTTTTGGAGTGTTAAAAATCATAAATGGGTGTAGAATTTTGTGAAATGCTTTTTCTACTTCAGTTGATATGATCATGTGATTTTTTTCCTTTAGTCTGTTAATATGATGGATTACAATAGATTAATTTAAAAATATTTATCCAGCCTTGTACCCAAGAAATATGTATATATTTCGTATTGAGTTAATTGTGGCAGTTTGAATTTATCAAGAAATTGGTCCATTTCATCTAAGTTGTCAAATTTATATGTGTAGAGTTGTTTATAGTATTCCCTTATTGTCTTTTTGGTGTTTGCAGAGTGTGTAGTGATTCTTCTTTTCATTCCTGATATCGGCAATATGTGTCCTCTCTTTTTCTTCATCAGTCTTGTTAGAAGTTTGTTTTATTGATGTTTTAAAAGAAATGGCTTTTTTCACTGGTGTTTTTGTTTTTATTTTGAATTTCATTGATTTTTACTCTTATTTTTTATTGCTATCTTCCTTCTGCTTGCCTTGCATTTCTTTCACTCTTGTTCCTTCTAGATTCTTCAAATGAAAGCTTGGATAATTACTTGGAGGATTTTTTCCTTTTCTTGTATGCATTGAGTGTTATAAATTTTCCTCTCAGGGCTGTTTTATTGTATCAGAAAATTTGATACATTGTATTTTCATTTTTATTCAAGTCCATTTAAAAAAAAATTTCCACCAAGACTTCCTCTTTGTTCCATGCATTATTTAGAACTCTGTTATTTCGTTTCCAAGTGTTTGGATATTTTCCTGTTATCTTTCTGTTACTGATTTGGTTCTGGCGTGGTCAGAAAATACACTGTATGATTCAATTCTTTTAAATTTGTTGAGGTTTTAATCAACAAATTCAGTAAAGTTGTGTAGGATACAAAATTAATATACAGAAATCAGTAGCATTTCTATATGCTAATAATGAATTATCTGAAAAAAATAAAATTATCCTATTTACCATAGCATCAAGAACAATAGAATGCTTAAAAATAAATTTAACCAAGATAGTGGTTAATAACCAAGATTCTACACTGTAAACTACAAGACATTGATGAAAGAAATTGAAGAAGACACACATAAATGGAAAGGTATCCCATGTTCATAGGTTGGAAGAATTAATACTGTTAAAACGTCTTTACTACCCAGAGCTACCTATAGATTCAGTGCAATCCCTATCAAGATTCCAAAGGCATTTTTTTACAGAACTAGCAAAAAAAATCCTAAAATTTATATGGAACCACAAAAGACCCAAAATAGCCAAAACAATCCTGACAAAGAAAAACCAAGCAGGAGATATCACACTTCTGGATTTTAAGCTACACTATAAATCGAAAGTAACCAAAACAGTATGTTACTGGCATTAAAAACAGACACATAAACCAATGGAACAGAATCAAGGGCCCAGAAATAAGCCCATGTGTATGCAGTCAGGTAATATTTGACAAGGGAGCCAAGAATATTAAATGGAGAAAAGATAGTCTCTTCAATAAATGGTGTTGGGTAAGTTGGATATTCACATGTAAAAGAATGAAACTAAATCCCTTTTTTACACCACTCACAACAATTAGCTCTCAATGGATTAAAGACTTAAACCATAAAACTCCTAGAAGAAAACAGAAAAAAAGCTCCTTAACAAAGGTCTTGGTAATGAATTTTTTTGATATGACACATAAAGCACAAGCAACAAAATTAAAAATAAACAAGTGGGACTACATCAAACTAAAAAGCTTCTGCACAGCAAAAGAAACCAACAAAATGAAAAGGTAACCTACAGAAGGGGAAGAAGGTTTGCATATGATATATCTGATAAGGGTTAATATCTAAAATATATAAGGAACTCATAAAACTTAATGCAAAAAACCCCAAATAATCCAATTAAAATATAAGCAAAGAACTTGAATGGACATTTTCCCAAAGGAGACATACAAATGGCCAAGAGGTATATGAAAAGGTGCTCAATATCACTAATCATCAGGGAAATGCAAATCAAAACCATAATGAGATTTTTGTCTTACACCTGTCAAAATGGTTGGTATCAAAGAGACAAGAAACAACAAGTGTTGGTGAGGATGTGGAAAAAAGGAAACGTCATGCACTGTTGGTGGGAATGTAAATTGCTGCAGCCACTGTATGGCCACAGTATGGAGGTTCCTCAAAAAATTAAAAAATAAAATTACCACATGATCCAGCAATTTTACTTCTTGGGAATATATCTAAAGGAAATGAAAACATGATGTCAAAGAGATATCTGCACCCCTATGTTCATTGCAGCATTGTTTACAATAACCAAGACATGGAAACAGCCTAAGTGTCCATGACAGATGAATGGATAAAGAACTTGTGGTGCACACACACACACACAGGAATATTATTGAGCCATAAAAAATAAGGAAATCCTGCCATTTGCAACAACATGGATGGACCTTGAAGGCATTGTGTTAAGTGAAATAAGCCAGACAAAGAAAGACAAATATTGTGTGATATTACTTATATGTGGAATAAAAAGAAAAGCACCCCATCTTGTATATATACATATATATATATATATATATATATGTATATATATATATATACACAATGGAATACTATTCAGCCACCAAAAAAATGAAATCTTGCCATTTGCAACGAGGTGGATGGAACTAGAGGGTATTATGCTAAGTGAAATAAGTCAATCAGAGAAAGACAATTATGATATGATCTCACTGATACGTGGAATTTAAGAAACAAAACAGAGGATTATAAGGGAAGGGAGGGGAAAAAAACAAGATGAAATCAGAGAGGGAGACAAACCATAAAAGACTCTTAACTGTAGGAAACAAACTGAGGGTTGCTGGAGGGGAGGGATGGGGTAACTGGGTGATGGGCGTTAAGGAGGGCACAAGATGTAATGAGCACTGGGTGTTATACGCAACTGATGAGTCACTGACCTTTACCTCTGAAACTATTATATACTATATGTTAATTAATTGAATTTAAATTAAAAGAAAGATGTGGCTAAATGGGAAGAAAAGATCCATGTTGAAAAACTACAGTTAATATTGTTCGGCAAATGACTCATCCTAACGGTTGACACATACATAAGATAAAATAACAAAAGCAACTTTTATATGCATGCAGCATGAAGTTAGTGCATTTTAAAAATCTCATTTGATTTTCACAATAAGCTTGTGAATCAGGCAAATCAGGAGTTATCTGCATACTATAAATGAATAAACTAAGCCTGAAATTCTTTTAAAAGTGCTTCCTGTTTAAAAAACAAAACCATAATAAAAAAATAAAAACAAAACAAAACAAAAAAACCAAACCAAACCAAACCAAATAAAGCACCCAAGACACTAGCAGAAAAAGAGATCAGACTTATGGTCCCAGAGGCAGGGAATCTGATGAATGTGATCAAAAGGCAGAAACTTCCAGTTACTAGACAGATGAGTCCTAGGGGTGTAATGTACAACATGTTGTCTGCTGTTAACTCTGCTGTTGGTATATATGAAAGTTGTTAAGAGTGTAAATCCTGAGAGTTCTCATCACAAGGAGAAAAACATTTTTCTCTTTTTTTTTTTTGGATCTGTATGAGATGATGGATGTTAACGAAACTCATCGCGATAATCATTTTGCAATATCTGTAAGTCAAGTTATTATGCTGTACATGTTAAACTTACACAGCACTGTATGGCAGTTACATTTCAGTAAAACTGAGAAGAAAATAAAAATCTTTTGTTGAGGTTTGGTGTGTGGCCCAGGATATGTTCTATGTTGTTATATATTCTGGAAGACTTGAGCGAATGTGTATTCTGCTTTCATTGAGTGAACTACTTTATGTTGATGGGCTTCTGTTGGCTGGTGGTATTTTTAGTTCTGCCATATGCTTGATCGTTTTCTGTTTAGTTGTTTTATCAATTATCAATTATTCTGAGAGAGGTCTTGAAGTTTCCCACCATAATTGTGGATTGGTCTATTTTTAGTTCTATCAGTTCTCAGTTTTTTCTTCACATATTTGCAGCTGTGTTGTTTGGTGCACACGTATCAGAGATTGCTCTGACCTCTTGGTGGATGGACACTTTTTACCATTTTATGATGTCTTTTTCTGTCTCTGTTAATAACCTTTGTTCTGAGGTTTACTTTACTAATGTTAGTATAGTAACTCCAGCTTTCTTTCAATTAATGTTCGCATGACATATCTTTTTTCACCCTCTTTATTTCAACCTGCCTACATAGTTATATGTTTTTTTAAAGATTTAGTTTTTAGAGGGGGAGGGGCAGAGGGAGAGAGAGACTCTGAAGCAGACTCACCACTGAGCTTGGAGCCCAGGGCTGATCCCATGACCCTGAGGTCATGACCTGAGCCGAAACCAAGAGCTGGACATTCAACTGATTGGGCCACCCAGGCGCCCCTGTAGTTATATTTGAAGTGAGTTTCTTGTAACAGCATATAGTTGGGTCCATCCTATTACTATCCATCCTTTAATTGGTGTGCTTAGATTATATTTAATGTAATTATTGATACATTAGGGCCTCAGTCTGGCATTTTATGTTTTTTGCTTTCTGCTTGTTTCTGTGATTTTCACTTTTCGTTCCTTTTTTTTTTTTTGCCTTTTTATGGACTGCTTGTACATCTTTTAGTATCCCATATTCATTTGTCTGCAGCATTTTGGACTGTCTCTCTTTGCATAGGTTTTTACATCATACGGATTTACCTTACCACAGTTTGCCAGTTCACGTGAACGCTGGTGTCCCTGCGTACTTGTCACTCTACCCTCCTCACTTGTAACATAATTGTCTTAGCAATTTCTCCCACATACATTAGAACCACATCAGTGTTACACCTTTTGCTATTAAACATAACTTAGAAAGCTCAAGATGAAGAAAATTTATTGTATTTACCATGTTTCTTGCTTAAAATGTTTTTTTCTTCCTTCCTGATGTCCAATATTGCTTCTTTTATCATTTTCTGTCTGTTTGGAGAACTTACTGGAGCCATTGTTTTAGGGTAGTTCTGCTGACGCAATCATCTTAGTTTTCCCTGATCTGGAATATCTTGTTTCCCCTTCATTCCCGTGGGGTATTTTCTCTGGATACAGTATTCTGGACTGACAATTCTTTTCGTTCAGCACTTGAACAATGTGCCACTCTTCCCGACCTCTGTGGTTCCTGATGAGATAACCACTGTCACTCAAATTATTTTTCTGGTTTCAATTTTTTTTTCTTGTTTTTAGAGTTCAGACGTTTTGATTGCTTTTTTGATTGCCTTTTTTCTGGTCAACGGATGACTCTTCTCTAAAAACCACATACAAATACAAATCTCCAGGTCAGCAACCTTTTAGAGATCATCTCTGGAAACCAAACAGTAAACACAGTCCCAGTCAAGGTGTGAGTAGAACCGTCCTCTCCCAAAGCCTTGGTGTACTTACTGGACATTACCTAGGGTAAAACAAAGGATGCTGTGCCTGAACAGGGACTTGAACCCTGGACCCTCAGATTAAAAGTCTGATGCTCTACCGACTGAGCTACCCAGGCTCTTGCAACACTCTCTTTCCGTGAGTATCTAACCTAGGCTTTGGTTACGTCGCCAATCCTCACTGTGTTTCATGTCCTAGTTTTCAAATAACATGCTTGAGTTCTATTCACAGTGAAGAAGTGCCCTTTGAGAGAGACGTTACAGTCTCTGAGAGCTTTTCCCTTTTTTCTCCCTTCGTTGTCTCCCCCCCACCTCTAGTTTTTCAGAACCAGAGATGCAACGTCTCCCAGATAAAGCCGTCGGGTTTCAGACCACGTTGCTAGACACACAGGGTCTCACTTCTTGCCAAGGATCTGCACCTAAGGTGTTCGAGTTAGTACTCACACTGCTCACTGCTTCTGTTTGTATCTTTCTGCATTGCCTTGCAGCCTTTGTATCAGAGGGGAAGACAGTTGACGGAAGAAGAACTTGAAGACGCAAGAAAATGTTCCCTAACGGGCCCCTTTCTGTTGGTGGGTGGGACTGCCTCCCCAGAGCTCCCTTGACCAGCAGACCCAGGGGCTGAGCGATGTCACGGACTGCCACGCAGGGAGGTGTCCTGGGGTCAGCCTGGCATGCAGAGCCTCTTCCCCGGCATGGTCACAGCCTCAAGGTTTCAGAAAGAGTAGTGTTGGGGCGCCTGGAGGGCTCAGTCGGTTAAACGTCTGCCTTTGGCTCAGGTCATGATCTCAGGGTCGTGGGGTCCACTGGCAACCAGCCCCCTGCGTAGCGGGGAGTCTGCTTCTCTCTCCCTCTGCTGCTCCCCCTGCTTGTGCTCTCTCCCTCTCTCTCAAATAAATAAATAAATCTTAAACACAGTGAGCCTCGTGCTGCCAACTATTCCTTCTCCAAACACTCAGACAATGGCGTTAATGAGGGACTTTTTAAAACAGCCAAGTGTCCACCACGTGCACCTGAGTGGGGGAGGGAGCGTTCAGCAAGCAGAGGGCCTGGGGTTAATCTTCCGCACCGCCACCCTCACCTTCAAGATGAAACTGTCTGAGCCAGTCCTCCTTCCTTTAATTTCCCTTCTTCCCCCTTCTCCCCCTCCTCCTCCTCCTCTTCCTCCCCCACCTCCTCCCCCTCCTCTTCTCCCACCAAATTCACCATCTCTTCCTTCTTCACGTCTTTTCTCACTGTTTGCTGCTCACATCGAAAGTAACAGTGTTTCCATGGGCCTTGGCACCCCTCAGCTGTGACTGAGGCCGTGCGGGGGCTACTAGACTGAGGAGACGCCAAGTCAGCGCTCGCTCGGGGTCCCTCCCGCAAGAGGCAATGACCCACAGCGCCTTGGGCTCCAGTCACAGCGTTATCAAAGCGCAAGAAAGAAAAAAGGACGAAAAGAAACGTCGGGGGGCGCCTGGGTGGCTCAGTTGGTTGGGCGACTGCTTTCGGCTCAGGTCATGATCCTGGAGTCCCGGGATCGGGTCCCACGTTGGGCTCCCTGCTTGGCAGGGAGTCTGCTTCTCTCTCTGACCCTCCCCCGCTCATGTACTCTCTCTCATTCTCGCTTTCTCAAATAAATAAATAAAATCTTAAAAAAAAAGAAACCTCGGAAAAGACGACCACAGATAATCTCCTCTCCCTGTTCTCTCAGCTGTGCCCAAGTCAGTGAGGCTCACGGGACACAGGACATGCTGTGCTTTCCAAATTCAAGAAATAAGAAAGTGATTAGGGCCGTAGATTCGTGGCTGACATAACCACACTGAGAGATTCCTGCTCTAAAGTGCAAATGTGAGATGTGATCATGGCTTGGCAGGTCATCTGAGTGAGTAAAAAATGGGGGGGAGAACTCTTTTTTCAAAACTACATTACAGAGGCCTCTTCTGACTCTAGACACCCTCCTCCGCCCATTTCCTCAAGTAAGATATCCCGACAGATTGATGCAGCAAGAATAGGAATTCCAGGCTTTCCGATCTTCCTTGGATTCCTCACAGAATACTTTGTTCAAAATACTTAAAAATTTTAAAGAAATGCTGCTTGGAGCACATCAGATAAAAATCTCAGAGAAAAAAACACTAAATGGCTTTGGAGGGAGATGGTATCACCCATGTAAAGAAAGGTTTATACAGTTTTCAGAAGCTATTTACTAGCTATTTAGTATCACTTAGAATCTCTGTGCCGCGCTTTCCTGTCCTGCCACAGCCTTCCCTGGAAAGAAGAAATGTTGATGGTTGTGCTCAGTCCACCAACCTTACTCTGCTCCTTATGCCTACCTGTGAGTTTTTTCCTCTCCCAGACTGAACAAAAAAATACCAGTTTTAAAAAATTCGGTGGCATTTTGAGGTTTTCATCTGCTAGTCTTCGAGCACAAAATCCACAGCAACTGAGAACAATCTCAGCGTGGGAGTGAGTTTGAGGGTCCGCTGGACTCATGGACACATGGCCCTGGGTTGTTCCATGGATGAATCCGAGGGGGCTCGTGGAGCAAGCAGACCACCTTTAGGCAAACTGCTTGGGGCGTTAAGGAGTCAGTGAGGCAGACGACGCTCCTCCAAGCTACTGTCACCCTCACCTCCTCCCCACCTGGGAGTACTTTGGAAGTCACCACATCAGACATGGTGGCAACGTGCTCCATTCTCTTGAGGAGGTTGAGGACCCATTACCCCGACCCACGTGGGGTGATTCTTCTCATTGCCTCGTGGACGGTCAAATTGTTAAAGCCTCTGGTATGAATGAATTATAGTAAAATATTTTCACGAGCTCACTGTGCACTAGTTCTAAGTAATTGTTAGGGATTCCAGATGGAGCTTTATTCCTTTTAATCCTTTTTTTTTTTAAGTGTTGATAATTAAATCTTCCTCCAGTTGCAAAGTTAAAACTTTGGAAAACAGAAACCTATTTCATCTCAGCTTCCAGGTATGGAAACATGTGTCTATCAGATGGCCGCGTGGCCTAATGGATAAGGCGTCTGATTCCGGATCAGAAGATTGAGGGTTCGAGTCCCTTCGTGGTCGCTTCTTTCTTGTCAACCAAGAAACAGAAACTCTTTCATTTGACGTCCACCAGCGGACCCTTGAGTAGTCTTTGGCAACCTGAAATGAGTCAGAAGTCCTGAAAAGAGCAAGCCTGGGTGCTGCTGAGTTGCTAATAACTTACATTTTGTCATTGGCCTCTAATCACTAAATAAAAGTAGTAAAGGACTGATGAATGGTTGTTGGCAATGTGTCAAGCCTGGATTTCTGGCTCCAAGCCCTGCTCTAGATCTGGCTGATCGTGGCCAACGAAAAGATGGGAGGGGTAGAAAAGCCAACTACAAACGTTTCTCTGGAAAGCTGGGTTTCAAAGGGCTTCTATTTAAGAGTTAGAAATAGGAGTTTGGAGGGGGTGGGGATACTGAGCCCAGCCAGAATAGGCACTCGAAATCTGAACCCCCATAGTGTCTGTTGCTTATCAAACGGAACTATCCGGGATCCAACTTTTCCTGAGAATTTACTCAAAGCTAGTAAGTCAATTATCCTCTAATCTTTCCACTATTTGCCTTTCCTATAAGCACAGGGCGTTGGCATTTTCCATCACATGATTTGTGGAAAAGTCCTGTGAAGGATGAGTTGATGTTGACCAAAACAGCCGGTCATCTTACCAAAACTTGGCTCTGAACCAGGGATCAAGTCAGCCTCAGGGTGTCCCTTCTGAACTATTCCAAGCCACTCAGAGGGATTAATATTTCAACTGCTTCTTCAATTGTTCATAAGATTTTTAACTTTGACTTTTGGAAGATTTCATGTTCCTTAAGCATCGCCATTTTATTACCGTCCAGTCATGCACTTACACTCACCCATGAAGATCTGGGATCCAGTTTTCCGTGGTGCTGAATGGATGTGTGTGGGAAGAAGCCAGAAGAAAAGAGAGAGGCAGGGAAGTTCCGTCGGAACAACTCTGATCTCTGTTTACTGTCTGTTTTCTGACTCAGAATGAAGAGACACAACAAAGATATCTGTTAGTTTCTTTATTTTTCCTCTTCTTCCTTTTTTTCCCCCCCCCTGTTCTGCTCTTCGATGTTACTGAAAAATAGAACTCAAGGTGAACTTTTAACTATTGTGGTGGGCATGTTTCTTGATGAAAATTTAGGGTAAACTGGGTTCTCCCCCACTTTTTTCCTGTCCCATCTTGTCTTCCTTTTGCCAAAGCAGCCATTCCATGTGGTACCAAAGACTATGGGGTAGGACCGGGCAGCTGCAAAGGCAATGCACTGGATCATTGGTTTTCTTGTCACGTAGGCAGGGAAGTCATGAGAGAACGATTGAAAAAGTACAAGAAAGGTTTGGTTACATAGGAAAGAACACACACGGAGTTACAGGGGATTGTACTCAAGACCTTGCATGTCAGTCCTGAAGTACATAAAAATCAGCTTGTGTTACACATTCTACATAAATATCCGTGTCATTTTTGGATGGCTTTGAAAAACCTAACAGTTGAAAGGCAAAGTCCACTAATTTTGAAATCATTAAGCTAGAGCCTCTCTTGGCATTTCTCATTCAAGAAACTTCCCACTCCAATCTGAAATTTGTACACAGTAGCTGAAGCATATCTAAATTTAAAACATTTAGAGAAATCTGGCTGGCTGGCTGAGTGGGTAGAGCATGCAAGCCTTGATCTCAGGGGTTGCAAGTTCAAGCCCCACACTGGGTGTGGAGCCTGCTTTAAAAAAGTGTGTAAATTAAAAACATTTACCCATTACATGTAATAATTAATTATATATATAATTATTTGTATAATTAACCTAAGTTTTCTCTTTTTTTGAACTGTGAAATTTGTAACAGAAAGCATCACAATTATTTTTGAGCTAATTAAAGATGCAGAACACAGCAAATACAGCTCATTACTTTTGGGTTTTTTTTCTACAAAGTGCTGGAAAAATATTTGGTGTAGTCCAACAGTTGCTTGGAAGACCCCCAAAGACTATTTTTTCAAAAGTTAACATCAACAATGATAAGTCATTCTGATCATATGTACCCTTAATATGTGATGAAAAAATATATATGATCTATCTATAGATTTATATATATAATATAAATATATCTATATCTATATTTATTTCTGTGGTCTTCTTCCCAAAAACTCATAGCCCAGCCTAATCATGACAAAAAGAACTGATGAATTCCAGTAGAGGGGCATCCTACAACATACCCAACCAGAATTCCTCTCAGCTATCATAGTCATTGTGATTGCTAATTTTGCATCAACTTGACTGGACTAAGGGATGCCCAGATAACTGGTAAAACATTATTTCTGGGTGTATCTGTGAGAGTGTTTGAAGAGGTTAGCACTTATTTCTTATATATACCTTGTTACAAGAAAATAAAATGGAGAACATCCCCCAAGCAGACATAACCATGTAAGTCACATAAGCAAAACCAAATCTAGCTTATTTTATGAATACAAGTGAACCTTAACTGAAGTTATTGCTTGTAAATGTCTTTAATAATCATAAAAGAAACAAGTCATCTTCCTAAAGTGGTATAAGATAATCACTTTTAACCATCCCCTTCTGTCTTGAAACCTCCATTGTAATAACCATTTTATTTTTATTTTAAAGATTTTATTTATTTATTTATTTGAGAGAGAGAGAGAAAAAAAACAGCATGAGAGGGGAGAGGGTCAGAGGAAGAAGCAAGTTCCCCACTGAGCTGGGAGCCCAATGTGGGACTCAATCCCAGGATTCCAGGATCATGACCCGAGCCAAAGGCAGTCGCTCAACCAACTGAGCCACCCAGGCACCCTGTAATAACCATTTTAAAGGCTAAACAACTTCCTCATTTTCACTTTACAAGCCATCTTGTGATGTCATGCGCCCCCCCCCAGCTTCATATCAGTTTTGAAACTAAAGACTCTCAGTTCAGAAACTGTCCTTTTGTGCACAGTACAAGTACAACAAAAAAGCCTAAAGTCACATGACAACTAAATGTAATGTGGTATTGTGGAACAGACAAAGGCTGCTAGGCTAAAAACCAAGAAAATCTGAATAGACTATGGAATTTATTTAATAAAAATGTATTGGAGAGGCGCCTGGGTGGCTCAGTCATTGGGTGTCCTGGAATCGAGCCTCACATCCGGCTCCCTGCTCAACGGAAAGCCTGCTTCTCCCTCTCGCACTCCCCCTGCTTGTGTTCCCTCTCTCGCTGTGTCTCTGTCAAATAAATAAATAAAATCTTTTTTTAAAAATGTATTAGGGTGCTGGGCTGGCTCAGTTGGTGGAGCATGTGACTCTTGATTTCGGGGGCTGTTTGAGCCTCCCAGGTGCAGAGATTACTTTAAAATCTTAAAAAAAATAAAATAAAAATGTATCAATGTTTTATTAATTTAATAAATGTATCATCTTTTTTTAAAAAAAGATTTTTTTATTTATTTGAGAGAGAGAGAGCATGATGGGGGTTAGGGGCAGAGTGAGAGGGAGAAGCAGACTCCCTGCTGAGCAGGGAGCCCGATGCGGGGCTCGATCCCAGGACCCTGGGATCATGACCAACTGAGCCACCCAGGTGCCCCTAAATGTATCATCTTAATGTTAGATACTAATCAGAGAAACTGTATGTAGGGTATATAAGAAATCTCTGTAATATCCTCTCAGTTTTTCCCTGCAAATCTATTACTGTTCCAAAGTTAAGCTCTGTTTACAAAATAAAAACGATCTCTCTTTTAGACATACAAGAGAAGAAAGTGTTTTAGAGCAAAGATTCTGCTGCCGAGTGAGTGCATTTCTTACAGAGCTTCTGGACCGGACAGCGCTCAGACTGAACATGAGGGTGACTTACCGGGCCTCTGCCGCTGATTTCTATGGAGAATTCCTTGTCACATTCAACACGGGGTAAAACAAAATCCTAATTATGTGAACGGTAAAGTACACGACAAATATTCCCAGAGACACTCCAAAAGGGAGCTGGATTCAGCCCTTTGTGTATGTGAGTTTAAAAGGGGTCACGGGAAGATGAAAGAATCCCCACCAGAATCCCCACCAGGCCTGAAGCGCATCCAGCTGAGCCATCCAGGAGCAGGATGGTTTCAGTGGGAATTCAAACCCAAGGCGTTTGGCCACTGCTTCACCTTTCCCCCTCATTCTCTCCCTCGTATTTTAAACCCAAACAGGATAACAATCCGTTGCTGCCAGTGAAATGCCCAAGCAGAAAACCAGGGGTAGAGTGTTTCTGAACTCAGCGCTGCTCCCACATGGGGTTCATACAACCTCGCCCTTCCAAAACTTCCAACACAGGGGCTACCACTCCAGATGCTGGACCACAGTTGCCCGGAAAATGCTCAGCCTCCGTTTGCTGCGACAGGAGACACTCAAGAGTCACACCATCTTCTGCAAAACAAGACACATCTGTGGGAAGCACCCTTTCAAACCTCTTACCTTCTCTTCTCGGGGCCTGGAGACCGTGTGGCAGGAACTCGGGGCTTGGTCACTTTCTACCTTCAGTCCTGTCCATATCCTACCTGTCCGTTGAGACCCGTCCCCAAACTGCTCCTCTCCTGTCCTTGTCCTCCTCGCTGTTTCTTCTCTCCTCCGCCAGCTGCAGCTGTGTCCTGCCAGGGATGGAAGACTGGACAACGTCTTCAGGCCACTGTCCCTTCTCCAGCCGTCCCCGGGGGCCCCTCCTCCGCTCCTTCCAGCTCCCGGCACTTGCCTTTCGCGTTTGGTAATAGAAGAACCTATGCAGGCCCCTGTCCTCCCCTCCCCGCCCCCTCTCCTGCCAGAAGGTTTAGGATTTTCTCCAGAATTCGCACGTCGGTTCACAGTTGCACCCAATTTTCCTGGAGGTGGGAGGTGGCGGCCTCGCGCCTCGGGGCCTGACGAGATCGGCGGCGGGTGCCGGGGCGGCTTACAGAGTGTCGCGGTCCGCTCCGGGCTGCCCTGCGCTCCGCTCCGCGCGCGAACAGCTTGGTCTGAAGGAGACGCTGTAACGACGGAGGTGTCCACGTTCGTCCTCTGTCGTGCGCCTCGCGTGTCGTGACTTCCACACGCGGGCTACCGCCGAAACCAGCCGCCGTCGCGTCTCCGGAGCCGGGCGCCGACCGCCGCCCTTCGCAGGAGCGCGCGAGGCCGCCCGAGACGCACGCTTGTCGCCCGCTTCCGGCCAAGGGCTGCGAGTTCGTTTCCTCCGCGGCGCTCACGGGCGCGTCTTCGCAGCCCCCGGCCCCGCACTACCTTTCGCGTTTGGGGCAGCGTGGCGCGCAGAGCAGGAGGTTTTTAAGGAGGGAGGATCTGGAGACTTACCGCAGGCTCAAGGCTCGTGGCGGCCGGGAGCTGGCGGAACAGGCAGGGGCTGCAGGCTGCCCTTGCTGGGGAAGAGCGGAGCGGCTGTCGGTTGCCAGCGCGTTTCTGCTTCTCCTGGCACAGCTGCGAGGCAGAGACTTGGCAGGCGGAAGAGCGGCCACGTCTCGGGACGCCGCTGTGGATAAATAGCGTGGGGCACCTCCCGCCCCGCCGGCCGGGGGGTGTAGCTCAGCGGGAGAGCGCGTGCTTAGCAGGCACGGGCCCCGGGTTCAATTCCCGGCCCTCCACGGGCCGCTGGGCCTCGGCTGGAGGCGGTGGTCCAGTCCCGCGCTTCTCCTTCACTTGCGCGCGGCTCGCCACGTCACCGTGTCCGCAGTGGCTGTGACGCTCCTCGGCCTCCCAAGCAGACTGCTGCGCACAGCAGAGCCAGGAAGAGCGTGCTCCCGCGAAGCACCACCCGGAGACGGCCGGCTCTCTTGGCTGCGAATTCTCATTATTATTAAGGAGTGGGAAAGAAGAAGCGAAGTGGGGGAAGGCGGCCCTTGGAAAAACTCCTTTAGATACCCCCGCCCCTCTCCCTCATCTGCGCCTGTGTCAGTGGTTGTCAGTGGCCCGACTGCTGGCTCAGGAGACCTTTGTCCTTCCCCTTGTCCGGTCCGCACTCGCCCCTGCACCCCCCAATCTTGATTACACAGCAAAAGTTCGGCCCAATCACCAGCCCTGGAGCGCTGTGGCCCCAGTTTTTTCTTGTGAAAAAGTGTTTAGTATACTGTCCGAGGGAAAAGTGCTTCTGGTGAAACTCGGAGGCTTCCAAACTCCATTGTCGAAACAGGGATTTCCAGAGGTGGAAAGAGCAGCGAGCTGCCCTCCAAGCCGCGACAGTAGCGCAAAGGGGGGCTACGCCTTCCCGTGGGACGAACGGTTGGAAGCCCACTCTCCGTAGGAGGAAGAGAACCTTCTGGTTTCCCACCTCCCTGGTGGAACCAGACGCAGAGGCAGCGCCCGCACGAATTGCCTCCCCCGCCGGCCGAAGCCCCTGCGCCGCTGACGGTCCTCGGTGCGGAGACCTGGCCCCGCGAGGCTTTCTCCCGTCTCCTTCCGGTTCCTCCTCCTGTCCCCCCCTCCCTTCTTCGCCGCGTCCTGTGTCGCCTTCTCCTCCACTCCCCCCCCTTCCCTCCGCTCGCATCGCCTCCTCCCCCTCACCACTCCCAGCAGCTCAGCGCACTGCAGCCCCGCAGCTGCGCTTTCTAGGTTAGCGCTTCTCAGACCTGGACGGTAGACACGACCGCGGGGCGGGGCGGGGTGGGGTGGGGTGCATTTCGTTCTAAAGGCCGCCCCCCCACCCCTACCCCCCAGCCGGCGGGTGTCCGCGCACTGGAGCCTTCAGGTGGAAGTGGGAAATTTCCCATGTCCCGGACGGTCCCCAGGTTCGGCGACCGCTGCGTTCTGATCCACAGTCTTCATCTCTGCATTTGGAGGGTCGCTTCCGGGCGATGAAGTTATTCGCCAAGTTACTTTTGAATGTCGACTCGCCTCTAAGCGCCCCTTTCGGCGACGTCCTGGCGCCAACTGAGCCTCGCCCTGTGATTCGAGGGAGCGGAGGGGAGGCGACTGGGGAACCGGAGAGTTGATCTACAACTTACTGGGACATTCAGGAACGTACAGATTTCGCACAGGGAGAAAAGTATCCGAATGAAAACTAAAAGAGAAGACACAGTCATTTAGGATTACTCCCCCAAATTCATATTTGGCCACCACAAATTTTGCAACAGGAGGGAAGCGTCTGTTCTTTGCGCCCCTGTGATGGCTAAGGTTTGAATATTCGTCCACAAGGGGGGTTGGGGTGGGGAGGTTGTTATAAAAGTAAAGCTGCTACTGGGAAGTAGTTCTTGCCTTGCCTCCAGGAGGCCTCCCTGTGCTTCTTTGTGGGTCCCAGAGACAGAGTCTTCCAGACAAAACCACCGCCCGGTTTCCCGACCAGGATGCTGGGCTCCAGAGTTTGCTATAGCAATGACTGACAACATACAATTACTGTTTTTTATTTGGGATGTTTCCTTTTTCCATCTGGATCTAACTTTCCTGAGGCAACGTTTCAGGTCCTGTTCTTTGGGGCCCTTCTTCCAGCATTTCCTGCTGGGGGGACAGCCAGAAGTGTTGCAGGTGCAGAGACCCCGGTGTAATGATGTGGGAAATCTGTGACACCGCCAGACTAGCCGGAGAAGGAGTGACACATTCGGAGGTCCAACCAGAAGCCACCTGAGTTAGGGTGGGCCATGCACGCCTCTGCTGGGGGCTTTGAGGGTCTAGGAGTCAGCTACTCCCTTCCCCTGGAACAATGCATCCTACATACTGATGCCCTCACGGGTTATGTGGCCACTGTTTGGTTGCTTTATGGCGACTTCTTATATCTCATGGCTTTTAACAGCTGCTTGAGAGATTCTCTGAGGCAGTTTCAGGGCTCCATGGGAAGTACAGTGAGGCCGTAAAGAGCAAGAGGAAAATCATGCCCCAAGAATGGGTGCTTGGCAAAATGGAAGACGGTGGTCCAAGCTGTTTTCCAATGCTGATTACTCAGCGTCCCAGTCAGGAGGCAAGAGAATGAGAATCAAAGAGAAGAAAGCTCATTCACTTAGCCTCTGCCCTGAAATAATTTAGACAGCAGTGTGACAACAACGTACCCGAGTGAGGGTAGCCCAGAGATGGCCCTGGCAGGGGGTTCTGTGGCTCAGCTGGCTAACGTGGCAGTCTGGGGTTTGAGTCCTAAAGGAAACTGAGCTTGTGAGGGATCCCTGCTACCTCTCGCGATCTCAGAGGAACTGGGAGGAACTGCTTTTAGCTTTTCCAAATGAGGGAATTTAGACATCATCTTTTAAATTTTGACTTCCATTTTATTTTTTTAAAGATTTTATTTATTTATTTGACAGAGAGAATGAGAGAGAGAGCACATGAGAGGGGGGAGGGTCAGAGGGAGAAGCAGACTCCCCGCCGAGCAGGGAGCCCGGACTCCAGGATCATGACCTGAGCCGAAGGCAGTCGCTTAACCAACTGAGCCACCCAGGCGCCCTTGACTTCCATTTTAAAGCATCCTTTTCTAATACAAAAGGTAGCATGTAAAAAGGCTTTGCAAAGAAAAATGGAACGATTCTGGTGCATTCACCCGAAGTGTGACTTGCACAGAAAACGAAGTGCAGAGCATTGATATTCCATATTCCGTAGTTTGTACCGACTCTTTAACAAATGCTGTTGATTTGTTTGTTTAAATAAAAGCAACTTATTTATTTGTCCTTATTCCCACCCAAAGACCTTTGGCCACATTTTCCTCCTGGACATTCGGTGTGGTGCTACACTAGGTGTTAATTCATTTAAAGATTTAGGAACAAAAAGAGTTCAGCGGGGAAATGCCAAAGGTAAGGAATTTAAATCCGTTGTTTGCCAGAGTTTCTGAGATTCAGCTTCAGCAAGGGGTTGGTGGGGAGTTAGTGGGAGCCTTCCAGTATACGTTTTGTGTAAACGTCTTGTGAAAGTCCATTTAATAGGGAATACAAGTAACCGTGCTCCACATTCCAGGATCTATCCTTTACAGTCGGGGGGCGCTCGCTCCTGGAGCAGAGCTGGGGGTCTCCAGCTCCCCGATGATGCTCTGAACGTGCGCTCGGCGCGGGTCTCGGTTGCCCCTGACGCCTGCAGGCCGCGGCTCCGGGCGCGCTCCCCGAGGCGGGGGGGGAGCAGGGGGCACCGGCCCCTGCGCTTTGGACCGCACAGTGCTCGCAAAACCTAGGAACCTTCACAGATGTATTTTTTCTCTTTTCTGTTCTTTTTCTGCCCTGCTCTTCAGGGATTCTGCCAAATGAGACCTGAAGTGCTTGGGTCTGTGGATGCGGCTGCACCTTGGTGTTCCAGGCGGCGTTCAGGCTGACGGGTGCGGCTTCTTTTCTTCCCTCTTCTTCTGTGAATGTTTGCGTCTTGGTGGCACCAAGTCCCCTGGAGTACAAACGGCATAATGTTGAAAGGAATGCATTGGACTGTCTATTATTTTAACGCGGGCAGGGGAAACATGGTAAAGCGCACGAAAAGGCACGTTTGGAGGAGCCGGGGGTCGAACCCGGGGCCTCGTACATGCGAAGCACGCGCTCTACTACTGAGCTACACCCCCAACCGCTGAAGTCCTCTGGGGATCCCGTATAAAATTTGGAAATTTTATCTGTGGTCACGTTGTATTTCTGTTGAAGAAACCAAATGTGTCCAGCCCGACTAGGTTTCAGGAAGCACCTCTGTTGTAAAGTGGTAGAGGTCAGCCGTGGAGTTTGAGCCTCTTAATGTGAGATTTAAGAATTTCAGTTCAAGGCCTGTTGAGGAACTGTTTTCCTTTTCCTCTCCATTATTTCCAGCTTTGACATGGGAACCAGCGGGAGCTTTCCCAAGAGCACGTTAGTGGACGTTCCTCCGCGGCTCACAGCCTGTTGGCTCAACTGGCTTCGGAGAAGCAGGAGTCAGGGGGCTGATCAGGCTGCCGCAGAGCGAGAAAGCCATACATGTAGACGGTCCAGTGACTTTTTCGCTCTGTCCTAACCTAAGCAGGCAACTTTGGAGGTTCTTTCAGGGATCTGCTGCATAGATAAAACAATGAATTTAATAATGAAAGGCAAGGGAGAAATTTGAGGAACAAGGTAGATTGACACTGGATTTGGACTCTCGTTGGAGTCTAATACTTAGTACTTAGGAAGGCCTGCAGGTTGGATTACGCAGATGGTGATGCCTTGTGCAAAGAATAGTAAATATAGGAGGAGGGAGTGAGTATTCTGTTAGTTTGTTGTTCTTATTGGTCTGTTGATTTGTTTTTGCTTTGGGAGCATAGGTAGAGCAATAAGGGGGAAATGTATAGTTTGGGTTTGGATGTGACATAATTTAAATGTCTACATGATTGCCTCTTGAGGATGTCTGCCCAAGCACATTACAATCTGAGTCTGGAATTCTGCAGACATTCCTGAACCTGAATTTCAGACATTCATGTGGCTGGGAGAACAGGGCTTCTTAGAGTAAGGACTCAAAGTTATCCATTAAGACCAGTAGATTCAGCTAAATAAATAAAATATTAAAAAAATAAGACCAGTAGATAAAGAACTTATTATTGGTATTTATAAAAAATGAAAAAAAAATGAGATTCCCCCAAACTGATCTCATTTTTAAAAAAATTTATATTCCTTGTATGGTCTTAAATTTTCCTTACAACACCAGTAAAAGTCCCATTTCCTACCATCAGCTTCCAGATAAGGTGATTTCTCTTCTTTGTCCGTCTTTGCCAATCTGTCACTATTTTTGTTATATAATGCAATGTATCATACTTCTCAAAATTCAGTGACTTTAAACAACCATTAATTACACTTGCTCACAATTCCCTGGGTCAGAAATTTTGGCTGGGCCCTCTTCTGCTCCTGGAGTTGGGGTTGTTCGCTGCTCTTCCTTTAGCTGGCAGCAGGGTTGGCCTCAAAGGTCCGAGGAGGCTCCACTCCGGGGCATCAGCACTACCCCACGTGGCTTTCTGCTCACTTTTCTCTCCAGGTTCTAGCGTGGGCTTTCTCGTAGCAAGGTGACCTCCCCGCAGTCAGACTCCTCGCAGAGCATCTTCAGAGAGGGGCCATTTCAAGAGAAGCCGAAGCGGAAACTGCAGATCACTTACGTCTGTGCAAGGACACAGCATCAGTTCCTCTAGTCCCCAGAGGACCATCTCTGAGCAGAAATAGTCCACAGGGACTGGTTTATTGAAGGGGGGAGGTCTCCTACCTCCACTAGTGCAGAGCATCTGGTTCTCAACTTTTTCAGGTACAGTGGAATGGGAAGGAAACAAGGAGATGGCTGACTTCTTGGGAGCCAAGACCTCTCCATTATGTGGATTTATCTGAAAGCGAAGTGTTCTATATTGTGGGGGATGAACATTACTTTGTCTCCAAAATTAAAGCAGATAGATGATGGGCTTTTCCTTACTTTGTCATTTTCCAGGCTCTTACTGAAGAAACAAAAGTCCGTGTTTGAGTTCATGTGTTCTATTCCTGGTATGTAATAAAGGATCATGAATAGGTGTTTGTCCAAGGCCCTCGGATCGCAGTCCAAAGTGTTTTTCCAGATACAGCTGGAATCCTGCTCACATCACCCTAATTTTTCTCATGCCCTTGTCTTTAGGATTAGCCGTTCCGACTAAAGAAATGGCACCAGTCTCTCTCTCCCCCTCTTCTCCTCTTCCCTCCCCTTCTCTCCTCCACTCATCCCTTCTCTCTCTCTCTCTCTCTCTTCCTCTTACTTTGGATCTTCTTCTTTTTAAGTCGTATTGTAAAATGGTAGTCCAGGTGACAAAGCTGGTTGCATTCAGGGATGTTGAATAAATCTTTTCTTTTCCTTTCTTCCTTCTGACGTCGTACCAATCATTTTTACTTTCCATGTGAGCAGAAAAAAGAATTAACAAAAAACAGAAACAGAAAACCAGATTTGGCATCCCTGGAGGAGTGTATGGATATGGAACACATTGGAAATAGGAAAAAGGGAAGCACCCTTGGAGGTGCTGGGCATCGAACCCAGGGCCTCATGCATGCAAAGCATGCGCTCTACCACTGAGCTACACCCCCCAGGCGAGAGCTTTTTCTTCTGTGATATATTAGGAAATATGACAATCTTCTGTATTCTTAGGCAAGGCCATTTTTGTGTGTGTCAGAAAATTTATTCTGTCAATGACACTAATTCTACAATTTCTAAATTGGACTTTTTTTTTTTTTTGGCTAGACTCAAGTATAGTAAATTCGAAGTCCGAGTTTATACCATTCCTGCTCCTAGCTTCTTCCCAGCGGGGCTCAGTCTTCTCTAAGAGCTCCTTACCATCCTATTGCCTTCATTTTGTTTTATTTTGCTTTGCTTTGCCTTGTTTTTGAAAACCACTTCTCCGGAAAATCTCAGGTTGGGAGTTTCACTTGTCTTCATTCTTTTTCTCTGTGGTGTCTTTATCCTCCATAGACCACTCTACCTAATCTTCATTGACCATCTTGTCTGTACCCACCTCTTCAAGTGTCTTTGGTCTGTAATTACTCTCTTCCTTCACTTTCTACAGTGAACCTTGCCTGCTCACCAGCCATCTTCAAGACCAGGATATCTTGCTCTAGAAAACCAAGGAAGCACTTTGAATGTAATGAATGAATGAATGATAATGATTGAATGAAAATGATTATTGCTTATTTCCAATTGTGTTGCGTCCCTCAATTCCATATCTTGAGAAATGGTCTTCACACTACAGATGGTTGGCAAGTCTAGAAAAGAGAAAGAAAGTGGGCGGAGGGGAAGGAGAGAGGAGGAAAGAGAGAAAGGGGGGAAGGGGAGAGAAAGAGAGAGGAAGAAAATGTTTGAGTTCAACTTCCTTCCTACTCCTCCCTGCCTTTCCATTCCCAAGCAACCACTGACCTAATTCCTGTCACTGTAGTTTAGTTTGCATTTTCTGAAGTTTTATACAAATGGAATCATATCATATTTACTTTTTTGGTTTTACTTCTTTCATTCATCATAATTATTTTGAAATCACCATGTTTAATGTATCAGTAGTTTATTCCATTTTATGCTGAGTAGTATTCCATGGTATGGATATACCACAATTTGTTTGTCCATTCACCCATTTAAGATAAGCATTTGGGTTGTTTCCAGTTATTGGCTATTACAAATAAAGCTGATATGAATATTTGTATACAAGAATTTGTATGGACATAATAGTTTTATTTTTTTTTTTCTGTTGGATACATACTTAGAATTTGAATGCTTGGATCATGGGGTTGGTACACCTTCAACTGTTAAAGAAATTCTTTTTCACTACTGCTAATGGTGTATGAGAGTTTCATTTCCTCTGCATTCTTACCAACATTTGGTATGGCTAGCATTCTTAAATTTTAGCAACTCTTGGGTGGCTCAGTTGTTAAGCGTCTGTCTTTGGCTTGGGTCCTGATCCCAGGGTCCTAGGACCGAGCCCCGCATCCAGCTCCCTGCTCAGCGGGAAGCACGCCTCTCTCTCTCCTACTCCCCCTGCTTGTGTTCCTTCTCTCGCTGTGTCTCTCTCTCTGTCAAATAAATAAATAAAATCTTTAAAAAATTTAGTAACTCTTATAACTGCAGTTATAAGTGGTATATCATTATGGTTTTAATTCGTATTTCCTTAATGACTGATGTTGAACATCTTTTGTTTATTTGCCCTCCTTATAACTTCTTTGACAAAATCTTCTACTTAAAATATTTTGGTATTTTTAAATCAGGTTTTCTTATTGTTGACTATTTAGAGCCCTTTATGTGTTCTAGATGTAAATCCTCTACCAGATATATGGTTTGCAAAGCTTGTCTCCCAGTCTGTGACTTGCCTTTCTGTTCTTTTAAACATGCTTTTCACAGAGCAGAATTTAACATTTTTTGATGAGGTTAAATTTATCGAATTTTATGCTTTTGTTGTCCTATCTACAAAATATTTGTCTGACCCAGGGTCACGAAGATTTTCTCTTATGTATGGGACCCCACGAAATTTTTTCTTTAGTTTCCTTAATTTTCCGAGATGTGTCTGGGTTAACCTGCGAGATGCGGCTTTCCGTTGGAACCCTGTTACCTCTCTCGCGTCTTCCTCCTTCACCTACCGGCCCACGCTGCCAGGAATTGGGTCCAAGCGGTATAGGCGGAAGACAATAGATTCCCCCCAATTTCTGGGTGCATAAATGTCCTGGACGGTTAGACAGCAGCACGAAGAATCCAGAATCTCCTAAAACGGAAGTTGAGAACAATCCATGTCTGAAAAATAAATATCAGGAAGTTCTGCTTTCGGGCAGCCGAAATAGCTCAGCTGGGAGAGCGTTAGACTGAAGATCTAAAGGTCCCTGGTTCGACCCCGGGTTTCGGCAGGTGGAGCCCTTTTGTTGACGAGGACAGGCGGCTCCCGCAACCCCAAGACCTGTATCTGCCATCTTGAAACTCCATAATAATTACACCTTTGAATTTGTGTTTTGTAATTGATGTTCGACGGGACAACCGAACGAGGCGTCTGGACAAAGGGAGTGAGCGCAACGTGCGCGTCCGGCTTCCCTTGCTTCCCTTCCTGCAAACAGCCATCGCCGAGCCCCGTGAATCTTGCTGTGTGAAGTCAAGGTCGACAGTAACATTCATGCTGATAATTTACAACGTGGATTCCACTTAATCAGAATGACATTAAATAAGCAAAAGAAAAATACATTAAAGGTCGAGAGAGACCAAGGAAGAAAGGGGTAAAGACTTATATTCTATTACTACTTGTAATGGCACTTTCCCTCTCCTTAAAAAAAAAATTATTTATTTATGTATTTGTTTGCTGGGCTACAGGGACAGTCAGGAGGAAGAATCGATGCTGGGGCGCAAGCCACAAACGACCGCTTGCACATGCCCCCAAGAGCGACCGCATTATACCTCAGACTCTTACTTCGGAAGAATTAAAGCCTCCCACGCACGGCGGTGGAGATGCTGGGTTCCTGTCCGAGCGCAGCAGGATCGGCCCCGATTTTACACGCGCGGAGGGAGGCGCAAGTCTGACAGCCGGCACACAGCCCGCAGGTGCAGAAGAGCCGCGCGGAGCCCAGGTGTCCGTGGGCCGCAGGCTTCCCCTCCTGTTTTGGATGAGGGACCTTACATTTTCATTCTGCCCTGGGCCCCGCCGGATGTAAGCCGCGCTGATCAGCATTCAGTCAACATTCACACATTTCTTGGGTTAAATCATCTACCTCCATGGCCCCCCAGGCCCCCACACACCTGCAGTTGAGTTACAATCTCTAGAGCACTGGCAAGTATGCTGTTAAAGCTCATGCCCACAGAGTTCCCTCTCTGAACTTCAACCGGTCCGTTCATGAACTGTATGAAATCAGAATTGGATACCCGAGATCACATTGTCCGGAAAACCCCAAGGGAACCTGTTCTTTGTATTTACAAAAAGACACATCAGGAAAACAGGGCACATGCTAGTACCTTATTGCTCGTTGGTTATTAACAAGGTCTTGCTTCGTGTGGCTGTACCAAAATCAGCTCCATTTTGTGTCCAAGGCCTTGGGATACTACCTGTTACAGCCGAAGTCGGGGGTGGCGGGGTGAGGGTTGGGGAATGTGTGGAGGGAGGCCGGTGGTAGAAATAAAAACTGCAAGTCCAAATTTAAGAAAACGGGCGGAATTAGGCCAGCGTGTAAACACAGGAGCTGCAAAGGCCCCGCTGGGATTCGAACCCAGGATCTCCTGTTTACTAGACAGGCGCTTTAACCAGCTAAGCCACGGAGCCCACGTCGGGGGTGGGTGGAACTTCTTGCATCCGAGCATGATTTCGCTCTGCAGCTGTGTTTCTGAGCGGACCCCGTCCCTTTCTTGGGCTTTCATCCGCCCAGAGCCACCCGGACCTGAGCAACCATGGCCCACGCACAGGTTCGGTGGCTTTCCCACTGCCGTGCTCCGCACAACCTCACTGCATTCGGCTCGGAGCCTCGATGCGGCCTCGGGGAAGCTCGCGCAGACGGCGGGGAAGACGCTGTGTGCAGACTCCCTCGGAAAGCGCAGGACACGGGCGCGGGAAGCCACCGCGGCCCGTTTGTCCCGGGCCGGGCCGGGCGACACTGCATCAAGGCCTCAGACCTTCTTCTCTATCTTGCGCTGTGGCCAGAGGCGGGCGGCGAGTCCCCGGCCCACGACGTCCCTGCGGACCGGGCCCTGCGCCTCCGGGGGTCGTGCGTCGTGGCGCGGGGGCCCTGCTCCGCTCCTGAGGTCCGAGCCCCCTCCACCAGCGCTCGGCGAGGCTGCAAGGACGCGAGTGTGCAGAGCTGCCCCGGAGACCGGCCCACGCGGAGACAGAACCCCAGACCCCCAGGAGCTAAAGGAAGCCGGGCCGGACCGGCACCGCGCCGCAATCTTCTTCCTGCCCAGCAGGGTGGTCGCGGACCCTGCAGCGGGGGTCTAACACTTGGGTTTGAAAACCCCAAAGAGGAGACCCCCCCATCGAATCCTGGGCTGTTGTAGGCAGAGTCTTCTACCGAATGGGGACAACAGGAGGGGAATGGCAGATGCTTCTTCTCCTCCTCCCGCCTCGTCTGTGATGGGCTCTGCCAACCTACAGTTTCTCATTTTTGGGACAGTTGCTTTCCTGTGAGTTGGGAATATTGTGATGAGTGTCTAGCCTGGCAATGTTCATGTATATTGTATTCCTTCAGCAAATGTATACCGTCCTTGAATTCCATTTTCTCAGCATTTTTGGAGGTAATGAGAGACGAAAGGACGAAAAGAA